>NW_008795485.1:1873870-1881998 GCF_000699145.1 Aptenodytes forsteri
AAACAGGGGGAAAAGAAAAAGACTCAGTCGCGTTGCATCTTCACAGCAGGAAGCCTTGGATTATTTTTTTTTTCCCTCTCTCCTTTCCAAATTCCCGTTGCGGTTTTTTGCGTGTTTTTCCTCTCTCCCCCTCCCCTAGGTGGCCTGGCCGGATACTCTCTCAATTCTTATGATTATTTTCGGAAACAGTGAACACTTCTTCTTCTTCTTCTTCCTCTCCTTTCTGCTCGCACTCGCTGGCCGTGGGCATCGCCGCCGCCGCGTCGCCGGCCCCCGCCGCCACGCGCCATTGTTCCCATCGTGCACTGCGCCGGGGCCTGCGGGAAGGGAGAGAAATGCCCGCGTGGTTAGCCACAAAGCCAACAAAAACCATAAAAAACCCAAACAAAAAACCCCAACAAAACCACACCATTTGGGCCCCCGGTTACTACTGCACGTGGTGGCATTGCCCCGTGCAAGAGCTCCCTGGGCACCCCCATCCACCCGTGCCGTCCTCGAGAGCACGGCGCCAGCCGCCCCACCGACCCCGGTCTTTGGGACACAACCCCCGGTGGTCCCGCTTCAGCCCCGAGTCCCCGTCCCAAGTCCCCATGCTCGTCGCCGGCCACCAACCTCCTCCAACGCCCTTTGTCCCTCCTCCAAAACTTGCCCAAGTTTCCAGCCACACTTGTAGGGGAAATGATAGCTTTTGCCCAACACTGCCCGCACCCTGCCAGCCCCGGTGAGCCGGGCACAGGGCGACCGCCCTGTTGTTCCCCACTTGTCTACCTTGGGGGGGACACAATAACCACCTGCCCACCCAGTAGAGAGACCACCAGCAACACTACACTCAGGACTCGGTGTTTTGCGCCTCCCCAGAGCCCGTGTGGGGCTCGCCACTGACAACGCGCTCTGCCCACGGGCCCAGACCATCTCAAGAAGAACGAGATGGGACGAGGAGGGTGGTCAAGAAGAGCCAAGCCCATCCACGCCTTTGGGGATCACGGCGGGTGAGGAGCTCATAGCTCACCATGGGAAAGGATGTGGAGGGTGCCTGACCCAGTGGCTTTCACCAAAACACCCCAAACAGTTGGCCCAGGGGAACACCGGGCTGGGAAAAGATCTCAGGAAGGCATCCAGGCTGGCGCCCTGCCGGAGCGGGGCTGCTCACGAGGTCTGATCGACCTGCGCTTTTGAAACCCCAGGACACATCCCCTCGTTTCAAAGCCCGACTGGGGCACTGAGAACCATTAACCATTCGGTCTCCCGCCAGTAGCACTCTTCCAACACACTCACGGACACCTCACAATGCTTCCCACTTAGCCCCCAAATCCTGGCACGGCCAGGAAGCCGTGCGCAAGGGCAGATCTGGAGACACGATTGTCTCTGCGCTACCTCCGTAGCCCTCCCAACAAGTCATCCCGAGGGCTGACCACACAATGCATCACAAATGAAGCCGCCTGGCTATGAAGCCCCAAAATCAAGATGACACCAAGCCAGCTGGCCGGCCAATAAGATTGCATGGCAGAGCGCCAGCCGCCCTGGCCACCGGGAAGAGGACCGGACACCTCTCCACCCCTACCGCATCCCAGAAAAAAGGTGCTAGAAGCATCCCAGAGGAGGAAGGACCAGCCGCAAGACCCATTTACACGGCAACACAGAGAAAGCGGACCACAGAGACATTCCTGCTTTCGCCCCGGTGACAGGGAGGAGAGCGCAGCGGCGATGGGGAGGGAGCGGGGGACAAGGCATGCAGAGGGCACTGACGACCGCCAGATGGGCGCAGTAGGCCGGCAGGGAGGAGGCAGGGTGGGAGGGCAGCTAGACAACAGCGAGAAAGCCCTAATTCATCGCTATACCAGCGGGAGCGGTGGGGTGGTGGGGCGGGAGGTCGAGGTGGCGTGTGCTGCAGCTCCCGCCGGGACAACTTGGGGCGGGAGCTGGAGGGGCCCACGGGGAAACGGAGCAGGGGGAGCACTGGCGTTTGCAGGGGCCCCGAATTACTGACCTTTCCAGGGTGTCAGAGCGGTAGTTGTCTCTTCTAAAAATTAAAGAACAAGCAAAAGTTAAGGCAAGAGGGCAATGGAAAACGCAGGCTCGAGACGCTTCGCTCAGCCTGCCCTCGACCTGGGGCCAGGGAAAACAAGCAGATGGGATAGTAAGTGTGATGATGCTTCCCGAATCGTGCCCTGGTCATCTGGGGCCACGGTCCCCCTGTCCGGGAAGAGTACTACATGAGCTGAGACGAGCCGCCTGCTGAGACCTGGGAGCGGCCCCGGCAAAGTCTGCAGTTGCACCCCGAGCAAGAAGCAACGCGCAGGGGCTGCTATTTGGGGGATTTTGGGGGTTCAGCTCTCCCCCGTGCTCCTCCTGTTCCCCTCCAGCGCGGGTTCGGTGCCCATCCCTCTTGATAACCCTGCAACATCCCAAATGGATTTATCGCCCGACACCAGCCTCTGGGAAGCCACGTGGACCGCATGACGGGCGAGAAGCGGAGGGCTTTTTTATTCCCCAACTCCGCAAAATGATGTGGTTTCACCGAGCACTCCATCACATCACAGACAGCACCAAATGAGCCGCTGAATGAGGCGGCAGGCCTATAACAAGTGCTACATGTTAAATAAAGCACTAGTTGACCTCCCTGAAAAATTAGATTAAAAGATGTATGCTACATTAGCCTCTGTCGCACGGCCCTGGAAAGGCTCACGTCACGGTACCCACAGGGATTAAACATCCATTTTGGGGGGGGAAGAACCCCAAAACACTCACTTGGCCTCAGGAAAAGGGGATACACACAAAATTGGTCCCCCAAAAACGCACGGGTGAGATGTTTCTCATGCCACAGGTAGCGCAGCCATCGCATGCCACTTCCCTCTCATGTTTCATTACAATAAATAAAGACACATTAATCGCCGGACCGAAGGATCTGTTTGCTTGGGGACCGGCGAGCTCAGCCCTATGACGCTCGATAGTGGCGCGTGGGGCCAAAAGCATTGCTGCCAGTTACAGGGGGGGGTGTTGTTCCCAGCGGTGCCAGGGAGCCCTGCGCCAGGAGACAGGGGACCACCACGCGTCATGGTCCCCTCGGGTCTGCCGTGGGTTAGGGCAGCCTAGGGAACCATCACCCCCTGAGGGGACTCAATTAATAAAGACTGAAAGGATCATTAAATCAATGTGGCTTTGTGGAAATTACGGCCGGTCAAAGGACTCTGGTTTCATTCCCTGATGGGAGTCACAGTCAGACTGACGAAGCTAAGAGGGATCATGAAATAGGCTAAGACTTTGGCAGGGCGCTTCACTGCGTCCTGCCCAACGCTGCCATGACGGCATGAGTCATAAAAAACATTGCTCATGGGTTAGAAACCCAATACCTGACAGCTCTCAAAGCTGCCAGCAGGGAGAAGTTGTCTTTAACTCGGGGGGCTTTTCATCCAGGCTGCATCTGCGGATGCCAGACCAAGGTCCCACGCTATTTAAGATTTTAATCCCATAAACCCGTAGGGAGGCTTGGGCTACGTTGAGGCTACGTTCACGTAGCCCAGGCTACGCCGGGGGCTTGGCGCAGCCGGCTTGGCACAGCCACCCTAAGGATGGACCCAGGCCGGGGCAGCTCTGTGGTGCCGGAGGTGTCCATCTCCCCGAAAAATGGGGTTACTGGGGGCACCGATTACCAGGAAGGCCGGTGGGAAAGAGAGCCGAGATAGTTCCTAGGCAACGCTAATGATGGCTTAATGGGCAGGTAAAGACGCTAATGTTCATCACTTACAGCACGGACTTTTTTGGGGAACAAATGGTTGTTAGGCTCATTAACATCCAATGTTAGCTCTACATCGGGGCTGTTGTGGGCACGGAGCCGAGCATCCGAGAAGGGACGAACTCCTCTGCCACAGCTCAGGGGAACCCGACGCAACTGCCGATACCAACAGCGGGTGAGGACGAGCCCTTCCTGCGACGCCGGCCCCACGGCGAGGCTCGGCAAGGCCCTGCGGCTGCAGAGCGCGCTTCCCGGGAAAGCCCGGCATCCTCCGCTCTCCCCAGAGAAACCGCTGGGGCTGGGGCTCCCTGAACCACATCCAGCCCCCCCCTGAGGATAGCAAGAAGGGGACGTTGCTTCTCAGGGTCTCAGCACACCTTGCTCACCATGCTGCAACAATGCGTTAAACAACCCGACACATGCTTCAGGACTGCCCGCTATCCCGGTGTGCTCTGCGCCGCTAAGCGCCCAGCCTCCTAGCCCTGAGCCGCCCCACCGAGGGACCTGGGGACAAGGAAAGCTCGTCACCCCCTCTGCTCCTCTCCAGACATACAATAACAAGAGGCGAGGAAAAGACAAGGCAGAACAGCCAGGGACACAATGCTTTGCAGCACGGAGCCTTGCAAGTTGCCCGGCGCACGCTGCTTGAGCTTGTGCGCTCAGGGAGAAAACAACAGAAGAGAAAAATTACATGACGATCGATTATTTGTGACTTTGCAAAGACACCGACATGGGACATGCCCAGGACGATGCAGATGCCTGGGATGATGGCAACTGGTTGCCAATACATCGTCCCCCTTCCAGGGAGAACAAAACTATCCGGGAGGAAAAAAGGGTGTGCTGCTTTAGAGGGGGGAGTGACACAACACACTGCAGGGCCGTTACAAAAGGGTGACAAACACCACAGAAGCACCTACCCAGCCCCTGCCAAGCTGGTCACCGCGCCCACTCACGCCGAACCAGAAAAGCTTCTCACGCACGTACACGACAACAGAAGGAAGACACGAGATGGGCACTGCCTTCTGCAAAGACACGCAGGGGGACAGCGGCAAAGAGACCGGCTTTCCAGGGACAGCCTTCCTCCTACCCCGCAACGCTTCCTTTCTCTTACTGGGTTTTCCTTCCACTTCTTGCAACCATCGCACGCCTACAAGCTGGCCGAGGCCCCACGTTTGGACCCACCGGGACGCTGCTGCGCTCCAGCCCCGTCTCTCCTCCGGAAGAGGGGGTCTCCTGCACGGTCTCTGTGGGTTTAATTAAATCCTTTGTACACGCTAGGAAAGGGTTTGCAATACCAGGATGGCTCGAGGCCGTAGGAAACCGGTGCTTTCCATCAAACGCTCTTAGCGGTGATTAACGCCAACCTCCGCACCGCCCCGTGGTTCACTTACCACAGACTGGTATTAACGTCACCCACGGTCAGCGCTCGCCATGGGGTGGGTCTGCCAGGGGGAGGGAGGGTGGCAAGGAGGAAGACAATGTCGGGGTGACGTCAGGAGAGGACGGAGGTCTCCAAGCCCCGCTTCTCCCATACGGTTCAGCAGTGAGGACCACCCGCCCCAATATCCCTGGCAGGGAAATATCCCCACGGCAGTGGCCGGGGACAAGGTCTGCCGTCTATCTCCGGCTCTCAGTGGCTGTGAGAGGGATCTGGGGAGCGCGGCCCTCTGCTCTGGCTCTGCTGCTGCCTGAAGAGGCTTGACAAATGTGTCGAGCAATTACAGCCCTTCCCGGCCGTGAGCGGTGTCAGATGGATGCATCGCTGTCACCACAGCTCCGGCACACAGAGAAAACAGCCCCCGGATGAGGGCACAAAGCTGCTCCCGCTCCCCGCCCTCTGCACCTTCCCACCTCTCTCTTACTGGCACCGTCAGTAAGAATATATCTGCTTGGCAGGAGCGGAAAACGCAACCTGGAAGGTGGCGGAGCCACGGGGGCCGTTTATTCCACGGGGTGCACCGCATGGCAGCCTGCAGCGTGGTCCTGAAGGTTTGCCGCGACGACCCTGAGCGCCATCTCCCCTCCCACCGATCAACACAGGAGGATGCCTTGAAACAGAGACTCTCCTAGGTATTTGTCAGAGCGAGAAGATGGAGACCTGCAGCCAAGTCCTAACTTTGCATCGACAGCGGACCCTGAACACGGTGCCAAACATCTGAGAGCAGTGGCAGACATGGGGCCTGAGTCAGGAGTTAGGTTTGGAGGCTTTCACACTTTCCCTGGGCTCACCATGACCTCCGACCCACGTGCCGGGGCAGAAAGGATCAGCAGCAAACGCACCTTTCCCCCAAAAGACAAGAGAGACCCTTCCCGTGTCTCGCACGTCGGCGGTCTCACCGTTAAGCCGTGCCCCCTCCCCAGCCAGCTCCCTCGGCACTACTCACCGTAGAGGATCATGCTGGCGTTGGTGTTTCCTAGCTGGTTGGAGGCTACGCAGGTGTAGTTGCCGTAGTCCTGCTCGGAGACGTTGAAGAAAGTCAGTTTGGAGACGAAGGCTTTGTTCTCCACTTTCAGTCCTTTCTGTCCTTCAGCCAGCCTGGGAGAAAGGCATAAGGGGAGAGGGTCATGGGGAGTCAGGAGGAGAAGTACCCGCTATTTTCCATGACCTGCTATCCCCTGGTCCTGCCTGAGAGCAGGGACATCAAGCTTAGGAGAAAGGTCAGGCATGAAGAGGGAGAAAGGAAGGTATTGGGAGAGATATGGGAGATGTACGCTGCTCTGTTGGGTCTCGTCCCTTAGCTGCCAGCCCACACCGTCCCCATGATGCCTACAGGCATCCTCACAGATGCAGTCACTGCTGAAGGGGATGGCTTTGGGGCTTGCCAAATGCCATGCAGAGGGCGGGATGCTCACACGCCCAAGGAGGGTACCTGGGAAAGGCTCCTTCCCACCCATCGGAAGAGCCTGGCTTCCCTCTCACATTGGCCTCGAGGGCTCCTTGGTCCTCCCAGCTCTGTGGGATGCCTTCTCGCACCTTCCCCCTCCCTGACCCCCGTCAGCTCCCCACACGCCCCTGACGGGGCTGGCAGCATGCTTTGGTGGACCCAAATGCCGCGACCGTGGCAAGCTCTGCACCACGTAACGGGGAGGCACTTCTCAGCCATCGCAAACGGTGAAGCCTTAACCAAGTGCTTTGACTTCCCTGAACTGGTGTCCCCCTCCCACTTCGCTCCTGCGGCTCTTTTACTTGCTAATTCCTCCTGGGAGGTGCTGAATCCCCATTATCACCCCGATCCGGGAGGGCTGAGCCCGCTCTTGCCGCTGCTTCACGGGCCCTCGTGATCTGACCTACTTCTGAGCGAAGCCTTTCATCTGCCAAGCAAACATCCGCCACTTTGTACACTCCGCCTGCTCCTTTCCTCCCAAAACAGCCTAGGCAGGGGGCCCCAGCCTCCCCTGTACCTACTGTAGCATCTTTTTCGGCTAAAACATGCCTCCTTATTTAGTGACCTGCATGGCTCGTCCTGTGTTTGGATGCACCACGGCCCCTCTGGGCTTCCCAGGGAGAAGCAATGCAAAAATGGGTTAAAAAAGCTTTGCTTGGGGTCAGAGAGAGACAGAGTGGAACCCTACCCCTGGCTGCGCTGCTCCGCTCCTCGCTCCCCAGCCACGGCCCTGTGCTGCTGCTTTGGCGGGGCAACGGGAGCTGCCGGTTGACCTAAAAGGGTGACTTTCACCCCAGCACTGGGCAGGCCATCTCTGCGGCGTAGCAAACCCTGTCCCTCGACCGACACCACATTCCTTCCGCCTTTCCAAGAGCAAGGAGGTGATGCTGCCTTCTAGCCAAAGCGTTTAAAAAGATGACAGGGATTTCATCCACTCCTAAGTACTTGGATTTGCACTGCCAATATCGCTTTTGGCCATTATACTTCACCCAAGCGGGGATTTACCATGAGACCGTAAACCGGAGGCACGGGCAGCAGCGATCCCGCCCGCGCTGCCTAGCCAGATGGAGGCCAAAACCCGTCTGACAGAGGCTCCTGTAAAAATCCCCCCCCTCCTCAAATGCCCCTCATCTATTTTCCACCACGCAGACAGCGCTGAGTTAAATATAAACCCCTGGCCTGCTTTTAATAGATACCGAGCGACGGCCCCCCCTGCCACGAGCGGCGGGCCCCGCGGATGCCAGCCACCTGCCGAGACGTCCGGATTAGCCCCCGACAAGCACAACCTCCTGCTGTCGGAGGGGACCTGCCTCCGCATCCAAACCCAGGTTGAGCCAAGGGTTATCAGGGATTCGACCAGCTACCGCAGCCCCATCACCGAGACGGGCCTGGTTAGCCGACGCCGAAGCTGCTGGCACTGGGCACAGCTTGCATGGGGTCGGTGCGTGCCCTCCCATTTTGTGTCCCGTCCCCTGTCCCCCCCCCCCCCCCCCCTCCAACCTCGCGTCTT
>NW_008795485.1:1882129-1887327 GCF_000699145.1 Aptenodytes forsteri
TCAGATGGAAGCCTGGCAGCCCCGGGACTCCCACCCCCTCCCCTTGCTCCTCAAGCTCCCTTTTCTTTCCCCGCATTTAGGAAGGAGTCAAAATCATCTCTGAGCCCATGCCTAGCTCCTGCCACTCTGGTGCCACTACCCAGGGGGCTTTGGGCAGATGGAGACCCCACGCCGCAGCCTAGCGCAGGCTTCTCCAAGGATCAGAGCCCCACGACTCTCGGGAACCATGTGCGACCCTGTGCCAACCCCATGCAGCTGAAGGGGTGGCCAGAGAGGAGTTTAGGAGGGTTTTCACCTGTCTCTGAGCACAAACGGTGCTGCTTTCTTCCTCACTCTTTTTCTTTCTCTCTCGCATTTTTTCTAAAGGAAAAAAATTCCTATTTACTGCTCACTTCTCTCCTCTCCCTGGAGGTTATCAGCACAGCATCTCACCATGGGCGGAAAACCCAGGTTGATGGAGACAGCTGAGGAGGAGGTGGTGGAAAAAAACGGAGCTTGAAAATAAGGGGAAAAAAGGGCAAAACACCACCTGCTCAGAAAACTGCCGCTGCCTGTCTCGGCTCTGGGGCCCACAGGATGGGTTCGCCCCGCTTCCCACTGCCCAAGTCCCATCCCCTCGTGGGGCAGCACGTGACCCGCTCCATCCCCGGTCCCCAACAGCCCCCAGGCTACTCACAGTTGACGGTGACTTTGACTCGCTGGACGACGGGCGCTGCCACGTCATTGGAGGCGCTGCACTCGTACTCCCCCGACTGCTCCCGTGTGATGCCCGTGATCTCCAGGTACTCGTCCTCGCTGATGAAGCCCACGGCTGCAGGGGCAGAGGGAGAGGGCCGTGAGCGGCGGGGAGGAACGGCAAGCCCCTGACCACCAGGCCAGTCACCGTCTGTGACCATGTCACACTGCCACAGGATCCACCTCCCAAGTCCCAGCTCCCAGCATGCCCACACGCCTGTGCCCCACCACCCCTCCACCCCAAGAAAACCCCCGTTGGAAAGGTGCCTGCGAGCGCTGGACCTCTGTGTTGGCCCTGGCCCCACAGAGCATCACTTGCTGGAGATAACGTGCCCAACGTGTGCACGGTGCTCCTCGCCAAACCTGCACCCTGCTAGAATGACCTTAAATCATCTCTCCTTGGCATTGGCGCATCCCATCCCACCCTTCTGCTGAGAGAGACTGCTGGGCCCGTCCTGCTCTCTGCATAGACACCCCTCTCTAATTTTTCAGCTTCAATTAATTCACAGCCAGTTTATTCCCATCAGTCGTGGTGCCAACAGCTCCCTTCAGCTGAAACGCTTTGTCCCTGTGCCCCTCCAGGCTCATTTCTGCGGTACCCGTGGGGGGCCGTGCTCGCCCCCCTCTCCCCTGCTCGGGCTGCACCACAGCTCCCGGTTTCGCTCAAAGTCGGGCAGATGCGATCGGCGGCCTTTCCTTTTGTCTGGCATCTTACGGCCCCCCCCTTCCTTCCAAGAGCCCGCTTCGCTTTGAAGTGCTCCTGGAAACCCGCGGCGCTCGGCTGGTGAGGCGCAGGTTTTGGGCCGCGATAGTCTCCAGGTTGACAGAGATCGCGGCGTTGCAACAAATGCAGAGTTAAATAAAGAAACCCGGCAATTAGAACACGTCCACTAAATGTCCCGGAGAAATGCAGCTAGCCCCTGAACGAAGGGCACAAGCGGGTTTTCGACAGTCCCCAGACGGGGACAACTTCTCCTTTCCTTTCGTTTACATCTCCCCATTGGATCTCCCGCAGCTGAGATGCTGTAATTACTGTGCAAAGCATCTCCGAGACCAGTGTCACACTTAATATTCCTATAAATTTTAAACGGTAGTCCTTGGTACATATGTGTGGCAATTGGTGTCATATTTTAATTAGGCTTGCCCTACACCATCTGAAATTAATAATAGCTCGAATTACCAGTGTAATTTATAAATTAACATTGCTGCAGCATTAGGAAATAAATTAGCTCTGGACAGCTGTTTCTGGGAGCGAGTGCCAATGGCAGAGAGGCCGAGCGCAGGTCCCCGGTCCCCAGGGGGTGCGGCAATCTTGGCCGGCGGAGCCGGGCGATCCCGTGCTCACCCTCGCTTCCCATCCGGGCTACCGCAGTCTCTGCGCTAGCGTGACCTGATGGGCCACGGCTCGCTATGCTTGACCGGTCAACTGTATGCATCTTGCTCCTAACAAATGCATGCAAAGTGTACGCGTGGGAGGGTCCCGTCGGGGCACACACCGTCTGCATCCCACCAGCTGATACTTTTACAGCATCTCTTCCCGCGGTACATAAATAGTGAGCACGGTCACACGCCACCGCCCACCAAGGCAGCCGTCTTGAAAGCACACGTACGCTGGGGTTCGCACACAGGGCCCCGCGCCAGCACTGATGCAATTTCTGTAACGCCCCCACACGGCTCGACACGGCGAGCTCCCTGGGCACCCGCTCGGATCCTGCCGCTGCAATCCCAGGTGCCGCTATTGTCAGCTCAAACTAGTGCAAATATGCTCAGCCGTAATGAAATCGCACCTTGGCTCTCCCCTGCACCAGACCTCGTGGCAGCCACCTCCACACGGTGGCCCCGGGACTTTGCACGTCCGCTGCTCCCTCACGCACCCGGCAGCCGAACCGAGGATCCTGCGCGCACACACGCGTCCATCCCACCAGCCCAGGCTGACCCAACCGGGAAGGCAGCCCCGCACTGCCCTGCGAGCTTCGGAAAGGGCTGAAGTGAGCTTTCCCGTGCAACCCGCCGTGATGAATTGCTGACGTCCACCCGCGCCTTCAGCCCCGCGCTGAAATTCCCACCCGAGAGGCTCACAGTCAAAACTGCTGAGCTCATCAGTACTTAGCGCAACTGAAGGGCAAGATATGAAGGCGTTACCCCAAAATCAATATCCTTTGGAGACACACAATTTGCAGCGTTACATCCAGTGGGCCTGCAGCACTATGCGCTGCAAAAAAAGGAGACGGGAAAAAATAAAAATCCCTTTTATGGCTGACCTAGAATCGGCTTCTCTGTAGCACAGCGCTGCCTGCTGATAAAATAAAGACACAGCCGGTGGCCTTCAGATGCTCCGCGTGCAAATCTGACTCTGGTTTGTGCAAAGGCTCAGATAACACTCCTCTTCCTAACTAACGAAAGACTCTTCCCCGAGCGCACCGGAGCTGGCTCGCACGCGGCAAGAATTAGCTCTCGCCGTAGCTGAGCCGTAGCGTGCATCCCCGGTTTGATCTGGGAGCAAAGCAGCTCGAGTGTGTTTCGTTACCCAGCAAAAGACTTCATTAAAGTAACTGCGAGGGTCAGCTTTCCACCTGCAAAAGCTTGGGAAATTGAGAGATGAAGGCTTCCTCTGTGCCGGCGTAGCACTGAAGTCTGAGATACGTGCATGGTAATCGGCAGACGGAGAAGCAGAGCGCAAAGGGTTCAGGGTTTCAGGGTCTGGCATGCCTTGCATTGGCACCCGCTGGATTTTGGCTACAGCCCATTGACCCTGACGCACAGAGCCTGCCCCGGACCGGAATGGGATGCTTTGTGCCGGAGCTGACGCCTGCTTTTGCCCTGAGCACTATCTGGTATTACTCATGCTCAGATAACGATGACGATAGCATTAGGAAGACCGTCCCTGCTAGAGGCCCTGGCCAGATCCTGCCTCGTTACTGCCAGCTACCACACCTCAAGAAATAAGGTGACATGAGGGATCCCCGCCCCAAGGGCACCACACTTCACGCCGGCGAAGTGGGTGACGCCAGGCGACTGGGACACCCACCGCATCCCCCATCCCCTCCTGCACAAGGGGCTTTGCAGGAAAACCGGGTCTGTAAAGCCACTTCGCTGCTGCCTGTGCTGCCGGATCACGCCGGCGCCCGTGCTGGCCGAGGGGCGAAGGCACGGACCGAGAGTAATTGTCGAACTGCTTGGCTCCCTGGCCTCTGCATTTTTGCCTATTTATAATGGGAAGTCTCGTTGATAGTTGGACAAATCTCATTCATTAATGACTGCCAGGAATGGAAAAACAAATAGATGGGACTGAGGGAGCAGGGCTGGGGTTAAGCAAACACAATCTGTAAGTGCAGAGCTTGCTTTATAGAAAGCCACAGGGTGCCCATGTCACCGTGGCTGCTGGGGGTCCCCTCTGGGCTGGCGGGGCGCGGGAGGGACATTTATCTGCTCGCTGGGTTGCACGGGGACACAGATGCTGCTTTGGGTGAAGCTCAGCTCCCCGGGCTTAGGAGCAAGGCAAGCCCCAGCCCAGGTTTTGGATGGGGGTTATTTGTCCAATCAGTCTCACATATATCAGGCCCTTTGGGATTGCTCTCACCGCTCGCCCGAGGCTGGAGCTAGAGCAATGCAATGGGCACCCAACTGCCGCGGTCCCTGCCTCCGAAAGCACCTGGAGATCGGGGATGCTCGGGGCAGGGCTGGCCCAGGGCCCCACGGCTCCAGGAGCTCCCCCAGGGGTACCAGCCCTGCTCTGCCTGAACTGATGGTGGGAACTTTTCAAGGCTGTCTCTGCTTGAGCACAATTAGGAGCTGAAATATTGCAGGAATTAATGGGCGAGCTCTCATCTCCTCAGGAGCTAGAAAACTAGCACAGCCAGCACCCATCATTATTGTTATTAATACTGATAATATAACACAGGCCAGAAATGGAACAGCCACGGAGTAGGCAAAAGCGTAATCCTTGCTCATCAGCTGAGGATGATGAATTAACCCGGTGCGAGCTGGGGAGATGGAACCAGAGCTTGAATCCACCTGCTTGGCGAGAGGGAGCCTGCATACAGACCGCCACGCGCTGTTTAGGACTTGCTCTGCCAGACCTGCAGCTCTGCAGGTCTCCATAAAGAACCTCAGGGAAGGGGAAGCGCAAGCACAAAGGAGCAAGGGGGAAAACTCAGCCCGGAGCTGCGAAATAGCCAAGACAGGCTCAACACATAATGAATAGCCCACATCATGAGCAGAGCCGGGGAGCTCAGCGGCGTTCAGTGTAGCATTCGGGAGCCTCCAACCAGAGCGCCACGGCCGCGAGCAGCCCGAAATACAGAGGTATAGATAACCGAACGACGTCTCTCGCGTGGCGCAGATAAGCCACTGTGGGTACATTAGAGAGATTGCCATCAACAAGGCAGCGGTCGGTGCCACGCGTTGCAAAGCCCCCGGCGCAGGGGAGCTTGGCCGCCACGGCGGAGGGGGGGGGGGTCGGG
>NW_008795485.1:1887381-1896455 GCF_000699145.1 Aptenodytes forsteri
CGGGGGGGCTTGGCCGCCACGGCGGTGGGGGGGCCCGTGGAGGCGAGATCCTGGTCTGGCACGGAGCACTGAGGCAGACCCAACAGACGGCAAAGCTGCGCTTGGGGTCCCACACAGCGCGGGTGCGTGAGGTGCGGGCAGATGCCTTGCGCATCCATATTCCCACCTCCCTGCCTTTCTCCTTCGCTTGCTTCTTCTCGCTTCCCCAGCCCGACTCGTCTCCCTTCTGCCTCCTTCTACCCGTTCGCTTCCATTGAGCCTCTGACAAGATAATAACTCACCAGAAAGCGAACACATGTTCCCAAATTAATTACGTGCCACTGTCCCCCGGCTCGCCACTGCAGCCATGTTCAGGTCTCTAGGACACATCGCTTATGGCTTTCCCTGCCTGAACGCGGCCCGCGATGCCATTAAAAAAGCTTCGCCGAAGTGGGAGCGAGGCACTGCTCTCTGCCGCTGCGTCCTGCCAGCGACCCGCGGTGCACTGAGCGAGGCAAGCAGCGCGGCTACCGTCACTGCTTCTGTGCACCGTGCTAGCTCCTGAGGACCACAACCCTAACGAAGCACTCCCTGCCCCTGCTCCGAGCCACGCGCCACATCGTGCCACCCGCACGGCATGCAGCGCCCAGCAGCAATGGCGTATCTTTCATGCTGCCACGTGCCCATGCCGACTCCCCGCACCTTGGACCAAGGTGAGCCAGCCCAGCCGTCCAGGGCTGCGATATTTCCACCTCTAAAGCTCAAAGGTGCAACCTCAGCAATCGTCCCGCAATGGGTTTGATCTCTGGATGCCCGGAGTCCCAGGGCCGGTCCCGAGGTGCCACCCTGCCTGCTACGCCGTGCCGCTGCATTTTCCGGGCACCGATCCTACTAGCCAGGATCAGCCAGAGAAGGAGAATATTTTATGGAGATAATTTTATTAAAATGTTTACAACAATGCAGATATTGACATCTCACTTCAATCAATAGCACAATTTATTGTCCTTCAAGGTGAACATTAAGCCAAGCTGCCCATTAGTCAATATTTACCTCCAAGGTCTATAAATCTTTATATGGGCTTCAGTGGATGGTGACAGCAGCTGATTCCAGATAAGTAAAAGTAAGAGCGTGAAACATCGCTCCTTTTGGAGGTGAAATAGTAACTAGTTAATTACAGTCCCTACAGCGATTCTGAACTATCAATTTATGGCCACTTCTGGCAATAAAAATTAACATCGCGCAGACTCCCGGCTCCAAGTGACGCGCTAAAACCGAGAACCATATATTTCAAATGTCACTCTGATGCGGTAGTGATGGCCGTCCTATAACAGTTTATAGTAAATAAATAAAACACACAAAGGTAGTAAGAGCGAACTGTCGGTACCCGAGACCCGCTTCACCTCTCCTCCGCTGTGGCAGCGGGCGGAAAAGTGCAGGGCGGGTGATTTAGTAGCGTCGCACGGGCAGCTCGGCTCCCGCTGTGCAGGGAAGGAGGTGGGGGAAGGAATCACCCCAAACCCGGGCTCTCAAAGCAGGTAGGACAGCCCTGGTGACATGGGTAAAGAAGAGCTAAGGCTGCCTCCAGCACACGCCCTGGCCGAAGATGGGGGAAGCACCTGCTTCACCTCTTATTAATCAGTATTACCCGCTCCTGATTGCTCAATTAACACATACAGAACGAAGTTCAGGCAGTTCAAAAATTCCCTTTCCCTTTTTCTTTTGATCCAGGTGAATGACACCAGGTAGGGCAGCTTCCCCTCCGTGCACCCCCTCTTTCTGACTCCCTGGTGCTGGCTTAACGCCGCCACGCTCCAGCGGAGAAAGACTGGGGGTAATTAACCTGCTGGAAATCATCCAGAGCAATCATTAAAATAATGATTTTTTTAAGATTACCCTATCGACCCAGGCAAGCACGGCATGCTCCTCTCCTCCTCTTGTGAATATTACATCCCCGTATCACAGGTTCCAGCCCATTTCCATCTGCGACCCCCCTTAGAGGAGTGATCCCTTTAGAAAGCACACCTACATGACCAGCATACGGCAGATATTGGGTACGAACCTCCTCTTCCTCATTTTTCACAAGCCTTCAGAAGAAGGGACCGTAACCCCAGAAACAGGCACGCAGCGTATCAAAGACTGCATCGTGCTTACACGGGGCCAAGTCTCTCTCTTTTTGAGGTTTCCCGACGACAAGGAAAGAAATCTCGCCTCTTACATGTGTTTCCATGTTAATTAGCATGTTTCCATGGCCTGATGTTGTGCAGAGCCCCAGGGGATGGTGCTCTCGCTGCCTGGCTTTTGCGCGGCGCTCAAGGCTGCGGGAGCTTTGCAGTAGTTCCCTCCGCTGCTGCAGCCTGGGGTCCCTCCTCATCCTCACGCCCCAGGGGCGGTAACCAGGACCAGTTGTGCCCGGTGTCACCAAAGAGAGGGGAAACATCACGTTGTCCTTACTCCTACCCTTCATTAAATTGGATTCGGCAGAACTCTCACAGCCAATTTTGCTCCGTGCCCTCGTGCGCGGCGGTACAGGCTGCGAGGGAGAGGGGTGGCCAGTGCTGACCGCTGCGCCGAGGGCTCCCAACGCACCCCAGGCAGGTGCAAGCTAAGCGATAGATCCACGCTTGCCATAAAGTCCCTCTCCTGCACTGGTATCAGTGTCCCCTCCTCCCCTGGGCTGCGGGAGCCTCTCCTCGTGCATGGCCATGCAGCACTGCGGCTTCTCTTCTCCTTGCAACTATTTTGGGCATAACGGGGAGCCGATGGTGCCTCGCGTTTCTCCTTGAGATGCGACGGAGGAGCCTCCTGGGCATGATTTTGGGCTGACATGAGCAGAGGTGAGTATTTCTGGAAGCCCCATCTCTGGCTGCCCGTGAGCACAGGGACAGGACACGGGGATTTCCACGGGCCCCCTCGGAACACAACCGCCAACTGGGAGCCATCACGAAGGCTGCGGCTCTGCAGCCTGCTGCCAAACCTCCGCTTTTTGCTGCCAGGGAAGACATTTTCTTCAACTTCTCGCGCTATTCAGAGCTCGATCTGAGACAGGACCCACCTTTGTGGCTGCGTTTGCTCAGTGCATCTACAGTCAACCCCAGGACCATGTTTGGGGCTCACATGTCCTACAACAACTCAAATATTTAACCATTAAGTGGGCGTGTGCAGCACATCTCACTAGTCACTGGGACATGCAACTTGCAGAGACCCTCCAGATGCCACCACGTCGCCTGCCTACATTCACGGCCTATAGCCTATATTCAGCATCCACACCACGGACAGCCAAAGGATGGCACGGGGAGCCGAAACGTGCCGGGCTTCCCTGGCACAGCCACCTCGCCGCCGTGCTCTGCGTCCGGGGCCGGACCTCCCGTGCAAAGCCGTGCTGTGGCATGCCGGGGATGCCTGCCCGGTCCGCTCGCCTCGCCGGCGCTGCGCAGCACAGCCGAGTTGGTTGAGCCGCCCATTAGAGCACCATTGTGAAGAGTTTTTAGCTTATAAGTCCTTGAAAGTTTCCCACTGTGACTCGTCAAACAAGATCTTTTTCACTTTTCCTCTCTTCTCCGCTAACAATATTTATACTCATTTCTTTTATTGAAATCTATCTGCCGCCCGTTCTATTAAAGCCTCCTGAGTGGCAGCTCCTATTCTCCGGAGCCAATCTATTCTCCAGACAAACCAGACAAAGAGGTACAAGCAGTCTATCTTCTATTGTGCTTCCCGGCCTTCGGCTCTCAAATCTTCCATCTCAAAAAGGCATGTCAGAGACGCCTCCACGCAAGAGATTGGAATCCCGGGCTGCATGGGGGCTTCCTGGCGCCGGCCGGGCTCGCTGACTTCCCTCTCCGGGCGAGCATCTCTGGGGAGATGCTGCTGCGGTACCCGTGATCCCTCGGGGACGCTTCTCCCCCATCCCCTGTGCACCGCAAGTCATCCTTAAACGTGGTTCGTTGCCGTCAGGCGGCTGCTGCACATGCACGGCTCGCTGCTGCCGGGATGTTTGCACGCCTCAGACAACTTATTTGTTACCGGGAATAAAAGAGGAGCATTAAACCCTTTGTTTGTAAGAAGTAGTTCCTTGGGAAATAAAAGGATTATGGAAATTAATATTTAAAGAAACAAAACAAAACAACTCGGGGACCAACCACCCTTGAACGAGGCTCTAACTCAGGAGCAAACGAGTTGAATAAAGAATGAGCCCTTTTGTTTCGGCGCAAGGGAGAGCCGGGCTAGCTCGGCGGCAGCTCAGGGCTCGGCAAACTGGCAGCGACCATCCTCAGCCTCTCCCAGCCCCTGCCTCCTCCCGGGGTGCCGGTAAGGATCCCGAGCTCCAGGAAAAGGTCTGGACAGCACGTGCCACCGTATTAGAGCAAATTAGCAACGGTTGCAGTTCACAAAGCGCCTAAGTGGTGTCAGATCTGTAGCAAAGATGGGTGTAGGGCTCATTAGAGAGCTGCTATTTCTTAACGATACTCATGCATTATTCGTAAGCACAGAGCCAGACATCATCCTCTTCGGCCCCTGGGGTCCACCTGCTCAGAGGGCAAGGAGGTGGCCCTCGTGGTGGCACTAGGAGGGACGGATGCTCCTAGAGGAAAGGTTCGGCAGAGGCTGCGACCGGCACCGAGACACCTCCCACGCAGCTTTTCTGCCTCCTTGCAGGAACGCATGCAAAAGGCACATGAAAACCAAATATCGAGGCTCCCACAGCCTCTCCAGAGAGTTACTGATGAGACAGCATCTCCTGGCAGCTCCGTGCTCCCGCTCGAGCACTGATGCTGCTCTCGGGGCACCCGAGCCGCTCTTCCTCCCATGCTCTCTCTCGCAGCCTAGAGCCAGACCCTAATGAGCTGCCCAACAAGAAGTCCTCTCTCCTTTCTTTCCTCGCTCCTCCTTCCTCCCCACGATTTTTTCCCTGTTGCCGCTTGCAAGGTGAGAGAGGACGGCGTCGCCAGAATGAAAGATTCTCCTGCATGCCCTCTCCCAGCAGCGGTGCTGCTCTCGGGGCACCTGAGCCGCTCTTCCTCCCATGCTCTCTCTCGCAGCCTAGAGCCAGACCCTAATGAGCTGCCCAACAAGAAGTCCTCTCTCCTTTCTTTCCTCGCTCCTCCTTCCTCCCCACGATTTTTTCCCTGTTGCCGCTTGCAAGGTGAGAGAGGACGGCGTCGCCAGAATGAAAGATTCTCCTGCATGCCCTCTCCCAGCAGCGGCCCTAATTCATTTTTCATGGCCCCTTGCAGTGACAAAAGCCGCTGCTTCTCTCTTGTAAGTGTGCGCCATGCAATAAGTCAAAGCTGATGTGCATTTTCCCCCCGGGTGCCAAAGCTGTGCTTTTCATTTAATTTGTCCTGTTGTTTGGCTCCCAGCCTTTGACGGTGAGTTCCTTTGGAGAGGCGGCAAGGTAGGGCCCCATACGCACGGAGGGGCTGCCTGACAGATGGGGTACAGTGGGTAGTGTTTAAATAATTTGCTGCAATGATACCAAGATGTTGGAGAGTGACAGATGCTGCCGGAGAAAATCGCTCAGACAAACACATGCATCCTGTTTGCGGGAGCGCTGCTCCTCGATTAAATCCTGTTGCAACTTGGCTTTCCTGGAGTCCATCCCATTTCTGGCAGCTTTCTCGCTGTCTCTAGGAGAAGCTGTAGTGCACAAGGCTTGGCGAGGAGAGATAACACCAAGAAATGAGGTGCTCCTGCCTGCTATTTGCAGGACTTCTTGCAAAGCACCCCCCAAAAAATACCCAGCTAGGATACTGATGGCGAGATCCACCGCATCCCCTCCCAACCACGTGGCCCCTGCGTGCAACCGGCATTGCTCTGCAGGCGAGAGCGTCCCCGTCCCCAGCCAAACTCGAGGAGCCCCGCTTTCCTCCGGATTTGTCTGAAAAACAGCTGCTGGCAGCCAGGCCCGTAGGGTCCCCTCTGGCTGCAAATTTAAACCCAAAGGCTTTCTCCGTAGGACAAGCTCTTAAGAAGCAATCGCGATCCAAAGCGTTAAATGGCTGTAACCTCAGTTAAGCTGTATTTCAGCCGCATTAAGAAAATATCCCTAGGATGGGAAGCAAGTGGCATAACGGCATTAGAGTGAAAAAATAAGCATCAAGTGCCGGCTAAATCCATCCCCAGCCCTGGCAAGAAGTCACAGGGATCTGGGAAACTTTCCCTTCGCCCTGCGTATCCCTGCACGTGGCTCCCAGCAAGCCCAGATGCGGCTTTCTGCAGATGGGGCGTATTTTCCTTCCCTCCTCTTCCCCTGGGACCCCCTGACTCCTCTTCACCCCCCAGAACCGTCTGAATCACGGCAGGGTGAAGCTCGCTGTCTCCTCTCCCTCATCTTTAGCCCATCTTTATTTTTTCAGACACGCTATTTTCCAGCCCAGTGGCCTTGCTCTGTCCCTCGTGTTTTATGGCACTGATGTCTCCATTTCTGGAGGATCATTCACAATATTGCGGCTTATTGAGAGGAGCTGGGGAAATACATGGGTGGCGAGATGGATGGGCTCGGCATGGCGAGGATGCTGTGAGCCTGGGGTGGGGAGATGGGGAGCGGGGGGCCGTGCCAGGAATTGCAGGGACGGGTGACGCTGGCCTCCGGGCACTGGGAGGGACTTGGAACAGGGGGACCGGAGACGGGGCTGAGCCCCCTTGCTCGAGCCCATCGTGCCCTCTCTAGGCCTCCTGTGAAGGTATCGGCCCCGCTACAGGCGCCGGGAGGGCAGCGAGAGGCATTGCTCTGCAAGGGAAAAGCCATTTTAAATAACAGCAGTGTATCACAGGAAGGGGAAAAACCCATGGGCTACGGCATTGCTCCAGCTTTAAATTATACTGTAGGAGGATAAAAATACAAGAGAGGAAGACAGAGAGAGAGACCAGGAGGAAAAAGAATTGCCATTGTTTTACCAAGCAGATGGGAAAGTTCAGGGGATCAGAAAAAGACTATTATTATCTTGACTCGACCGAGAGAAGATGGGAAAGGAACAGGCATTTTTTTCCCCCGCAGTGAGGAATGCTGTGGCAGAAGTCATTTCAGCAAAGAGTCGGAAGGAAACGGTGCCATCGGCTCCGGGCAGTGCCTGAGTTATCCCCGCAGCCTGGGCACACCACCGGGATTTGGCTTTTTGTCCCCTCCCCCCTGGCAGCGACACCGCATCGCGCACGGCTATTGCAAGGACGGGACGGTGGGGGCAGGGGAGGGGTAACCGTTGGCTTTTTCCCCTCCCCCCTGGCAGCGACACCGCATCGCGCACGGCTATTGCAAGGACGGGACGGTGGGGGCAGGGGTAACTGGGGCGCACGTCACGTGCTGTGCCACCAGATGTGCCCGCTGCCAGTGGCACTGCAGCTGTGGGCACCCCTCCGTGGCACCACCGGCCCCGGCTGCCTGCCCAGCCTCGCTGGCAGGACCACCTGCCCCAACTACGCAAAATCCTGCTGCCCTGCCCCAGCGCGACCGTTCGTTTTGCTACAAACCATTAAAGAATACACTAAATACACAACAAACCTCCCCACTTCTCCCGCTGGACATGTAACCACATGCAGAACACGATTTTTCCCCCCCACCTCCAACTTATGTGACAAGCCCTTTTCCTGCGTGTGCAACGGTGCCTGCAGCTCCGGGGCTATTCACTGCTGTTCTTTAGCTTGGTACCGGGCAGCCAAGCAGCTCTGGCTCGCAAGCACGTTTCAGCTCCTTGCCCATACGAGCGCAGCAGCGCTTCTCAGCCTCACCAGAGACAAGGAAACTCTCTTTCTACCCGTGGTTCAGGCTAGGGGAAGGGCACAGCCCCAAAGCCCGCGGCACTGGCCAAGCACAGACACCAACAACTGATTTACAAACCGGAGCAGACACTGGTGCAACATCTTCCCTGCCAAGTATCAAGGTCGTGGGACAGGGAAACGAGGAGGTGGAGTGCAGATCTGCTCCGTCGGAGCATCCTTCGCCCACCAACATCCCTCCTTGCAGCCGGTCTCTTTGCCACTCTCCAACTTTTCTCCCTTCCCCTCCAGCATATTTTGCATGGTTTCTTTCTCTCCTTCCCCTTTCCCCTTTCCTCCCTCCACCGCGCGGTCCTTCCCTCGCTCCCAAGACCTCGCCTTGCCACCTTTCCTTCTCTGCACCCACGTCTCTCCCGCGCCCCCGGGACACGGAGAGGGGCTGGCAACCTGCCCTGCCTAATCCTGTGGCTACCGACTCCTCGGGCACTTAATATTCACGACAGAGAGAAACATTTCACGGCGAATTGGACGCACATTCAACTGGAAATGGAAATTTTATGACTCTTCTCACTCTGCGCCGCAGATTACACCAGCTGAGAAAACATGGAAGCAAATGAACAACCTGTGAACTGTAAAGTATATTAATAATGAAATCACAGCCAGGGAAATGAAGGCTTTATTCTGTTTATATTCTGCTCCATTAATGGAGAGCGCTCGCGCTAGCTCCACCCCATTAGCCGGCAATCTGCACCGAGGAAGAGCGCAAGGATGGCAGAGGAATGGCGGCGGGGAGCGGAGCGGGGACAAAAAACCTCCTTCCCACCGGGGCAAGTTTCACAAGGGCAGGAGTTCGGCTCAGAGCACTTCTTTGCGCTGCCTCCACCGACGGACGGTGCGGGCAGGCGAATGCGGGGGATGTCTTTGGCCTCGGCGCCCTGTCCCGTGCAAGCTCGGCGAGCAGAGCAGATATTGCAAGAGAAGGAAGGGAGCAGAACGCAATGCTGGGAAGAAGAGGAGCGTGAATTCAGGGGAAAAATCAGCTCCAACACCACCAGAAGCCCCCCAGCAAGGTGCCGGCGCCAGGAAAATCATCCACGCGCAGCCTCGCGGCAGAGCCGCGCTTCCTCCCTGTGCTGCTCATTCCCGTGGCCCGCCTGCTGGGGTTTGAGCATCTCCACCACCTCTCCAGGCATCCTTCCCACCCCTCGTCACGATGTCCCGTCCCTCCGGGGATGGACCTACCCCACTTGCGCACCCGCAGCCCCGAGGCCACGCTGATGGTTGCGGAAGAGCGGCGGCAGACCGAGCCGGGCTAGCAGGGTTTGGGCAAATAAATATTTCAGTGCTATTCCCCCACAGCCAGCCCTGCCCTTGGCTCGAGA
>NW_008795485.1:1896644-1903811 GCF_000699145.1 Aptenodytes forsteri
TCGGTTAGGGGTGCGGAGGAGCGGCGGCAGACCGAGCCGGGCTAGCAGGGTTTGGGCAAATAAATATTTCAGTGCTATTCCCCCACAGCCAGCCCTGCCCTTGGCTCGGCAGACCTGGACCACACGTGAGGTACCCCAGCCGGGCTCTCTCCTCCCCGAAAACAACTGCGGCGGCTTATGCAAAGCACATCACGGGAGCTAAAAATGAGCCGGAGACGAGTTTTCTATAGCTGAAGCGACCTGGTGTTGACAGAATGGGGACGCGTTTCCACAGCTCAGATTTTTATAATAATACCTCGGGGGAGTCTCTGGCAAAGTTTGGCCCAAATATAATTAGTTTGCACAGCTATTAGGGGCTGATAAAAGGTTTTAATTTGTGTGGAGATCTCTCGAATCTCAGACACTCCCGTCCCTTGCTCTTCCCCACGCCAGCTGAATGAAAGGCGAGTCCCAGGCAGGGAGCGAGCCGCCGACACAAAGCCACACATTTACCGGGGAAGGAGGGAGCTGCGCTGAGCGCTGAAGAAGAGACAGAAAATCCGGCAAGCTGACACCGGCGGCGTGTTGGGTTTTGTCCGCCTCATCCCACCACACCAAAGAAATAACTAACATGCCCCCTTCTTCCCACGGTTAGCCGAGGCACCGCTGGGGATGGAGAAAAGCCACCGGCGCGGGGCGATGCTGCCGGTGGTGTGAAAATCGCTGTCTCTGCACAAAGCCGGAGCGCGGGATGGTCGGGTGGGGGGCGGCGAGGGCGTTATCCCAGGCAACGGGAGTGAATAGAAACTCCCCCCGCTGCCCGAACCTGGTCCCGCCACCGCTTGGCGCACGCAGGGCGGATGGGATTGTCATGCAAATGTCGGCTCGGGAGTAAGAAAAAGAAATCTCCGATATTCTTATTACGGGGTGCCAGCTGCCTCGCGCCGGGCACGGCAGCGGCACCGATCGGGAACGTTTGTAACACTGCGGCGGCTCTCGCCCTTGCAGGAAAGGCAGCCAGCAACCGACGGGATGAGCTGAAGGGTAAAACATGGGGGCGCAGGCAGAGCTGCCTGCTTTTGCCCCCCAGGAGGGCAGCAACCAGCAGCACCGCTGCTCCACGAGAGCGACTGGCCCACCTGCTTCCCCAGGCTGAGATAAGGAGTTGAGCATGCTCTGCCTCTGGCAAGGAGGGAAAGCGTGACATTGCAAAGCTATGTTTAGGGAATATGCTGAAGCAGAGAGGGGTTTTTTTTCCTCCTTTTCTTAAGGGAAAGACATTGCCTCATTTGTAGCTGGTAGGGGTCTTGTTATTTTTGTACCAAGATGCATATTTTAAAGGCAGCTATGCCAAATATGCAAACAAATCAGCTCATAGAGTTCATTTCCACCATGCGGGGAATCAAAAATATTACTTTTATATATAGACACGTACAAGTACATAATCTCCCATTGCTTCGAAAAAGCAGGAGGAACCGGGGCACATCAGTGGAAGGGAAATGCTAAAAGGAGCTACCCACAACCAAGCACTTAGCACATGGCACGCTAACCGTGTTTAAGTCACTCCTTGAGCAAAGCAAACCCTGGAGCCCATGATGAAATGCTGCCGGATCCTGGCTCCTGCTGGGCCAGATCCTGCTCCCACGGGAGCCGACGGGGAAGCTGCTGGCACTCAAAGGGCTAAATATTCACCCTGCTCCTGGCAGGATCCCGTTGCTGCTCGCAGCACGTGTCCACATGCTTTGCAAGCAACCCCTGGCAACGCCAACTGCCAGCTTCTCCTTCACCACGACCATGCACAGAACTAGCGTCCATCTCAAAGTCCTGCTTCTCCAAGAGCGCCGCAACCTATTTATTTGCACCGCACATGGCACAAATGGAGCTGGGCCACTGGTGACCCTTTGCCCGGCCGATCTGTCCGGCGCGCGCTGATTAAGCGCACATCAAAACCGGTGGCAGATTTACAGGTTAACAATGATTTAGTGGAGTGCACCGCAGCCAAATTAATGCCGGCTATAATGTAGTTTACCTCATTAAACAATGCACACCAAGATCCTGTCTGTTGTAAAACAATTGGTCTCTGAAGCCTAGTGTTCATCTTCCAGGGTTGCTGGGAGATAATAAATGGGTAATATTCCGGCGATAATGGTAATGGAGTCACGGCTCAAAGCTAATATTATGGCAAAGCAGTAATTATTTCAACAGTAAACAAGGGGACGGTTGAGCTGCCGACAGGATTGGAGCCGGTTGAAATGCTTCAGTTAATTTAGCTGGAGCCCAGGCCCGCAACTGCCTCCTGGAAGGAGGACGGGGTGCTCGGCCACCGAATGAGTCGGACGAGCCCCCGTGAGACACTGGGCCACCACAAGACCGGGGGGACGCACGCAACGAGGTGAGATGGGACATCACGGATGGCACAGTGACCAACCCAACGCTGCAGCTCAGGGATGGCTCTGTGCTCCATCACACGGCCACGGTAGGAGGACTCACGCCCCTTCTTTGAGACACCGCATGTGTTGGCTCACACAACATCTCCCTCAACCCTTCTTCCTCAAGAGGGGCTCAAACCCCTCATTTCTGCAAGGCACTACAAGCTTTGGTTGGCTCTTTGGTATGTGTTCAGCCCAAGGCAATGCAGACAAACCCCTCCTGAGGCCTAAACACCGAGAAGAGAGGTGAGGCAGGTGCTTGGCCTCCTCCAAAACCACCCGAACCCTCAACAGGAGACAGTGCAGAAATACGAGACCCAGGATGAACACAGAAGCAGCCTTACACAAACCATCTGCTCACTCCGAGAGAGATTTCCCTGTTAAAAGGACCAGCAGAGAGCACGACTCTCTGGTCTAAAGTTAATTAGGTGACTTGAGGCAGGGTTAAAGGGAGCAATGCTGCGGGACGCTGAGCTTGATCGCTGCGAGGGACAAGGCAGCACAGAAGCAGGTGGAGATTTTCCCACCCAAGTGGATCCCCCTTCTCTCGGTGCCTCCGGGCTGGGCTTCAGATCTGATGTCTGACCTACAAATATCCCCTGCCTCCTGTCCAGAAAGGATCCTGGAAAGATGAAGGACAGCAAGCGATGTGCTTAATGGACAAACCTCTGAGAGGGGAGGACGTGTCCCCTTCCCAGGGACAAGCAACTCTTCAAGCTGGATTTTTTCTGCAGTCGCTTGTCCTCTTGTTTTAAGTCCCGCCAAGAGCCAGAGAGAATCAATATATCCAAGTATACCGGACTTCTCCCAGAGTCCCTTCGCTGGTTTGCTACTGATGTATAGACAGATGATCTCATGAGACCTCTGCCACATTAGGCCACCATGTCTCATCTATCTTAAGTGCATATATGAGCTGTGATTACTACAGCGTCTGAGCGCCTCATGTCTTGAATGTATTTATCCTCCCATCGGTCCTTCGAGACAAGGGACTGCTATTGTACCTCTTCCAGGGAGGACGCGGAGGGCCACGGAGGTTAAACGGACTGATCACTGAGGATATCCGGGCAGCAGCAATGTCGGGACCCTCCGAGCATCTCCCCTGTCTCGTGCCTCTGCCTTGCGAAGCACCCAGGCGGCACCTACCCCACAAATCACAGCTCAGACTCAGCTCAGGACTCCGGCTCTGCAGGGGATCGAGCTTTCAGTGCCGAGCCTAATCCTGAGATTAATGAGGGATTCCCTCTATAAAGACCTCTCTATCAGACCTCTTACGAGCAAATACACCATCAAGCCAAACCGTAATATTTTCCTACCCTGGCAGCCGCTGTCTTAAGCCTTACACTAGAATCCATCACACTACAGCAATAATCAAAAAGCAATTAGACAAAACCAGGGCAGAAAAGTCCATCAAGGGTCATTAAGGATGACGACTTCGATGCAGCCTCTGGCTCAGGACATCCGCGCACGGCAGACCAGTGCCGGCCAGGCAGATGTGCCAGCAAAGGTATCCGCGTGTACACATCTAGTTTTTACACCCTTTCCTCGTGTCCCTGGCCCCGTCACAGCAGGATAACCACGCTTGCCCTCTGACTAAAGCGCCCTCGTTATCATTACTCCTAAGCCATGCCTGCTTCTCCTGGACAGAGGCTGCCGAGCCCTCATCCCTCCTGGGAGAGCCCTCACGGCAATTCCTCAGCACATTTCCTGAGCTGAACAGGAGGTGCGACGAGACCCGTGTCTGCAGCATGGATAAATATCCCCCGGTTAGCTCAACACGGTGCTGCTTGCTCTGCTAGCGAGCAGCCCTGAATGCTTCAGCGTCACCCTGTGCCTGGCAGCTCAGGATGCCACGCTTTTTCCTAGCCAAGAAATTCCAGCCTTCGTCCGTCGAGAGATGAAAACCAGCCTGTCAACATGGCAATCGCCATGACAACATCAGAGTTACCCCCAAAAATAAAGAGCCCAGTAACTATGGAAACACCTGAGTGGCCAAAACCAGAGTATTAACTAGACGACCTCTCCACAGTTTACAGATGGCATCGGCACCGCGAGGCTGGGGACCGTAATACACCCAAAGCCTTCGAAACAAACAGATGCTCGGCACTTATGGGTGCAAACACGAATGTGCGTGGGCACACACAACACTGCCTTTCGGACCCCAGTGTCCAAGTCCCCTGCACAACCTACATCTCCTCTGGAAAGATGCTGCTGCCTTCACGCTGGATGTTATATCCCGACCATGGTTATCTACGTCCTTCTCTCCCTCTTTGCCCTCCTCCCTCCCTTCACCCTGCTGAGGACCCCTCTCTTGACTACCGTCCTAATGGTCTTGACACCGCAGGGGTGCCAAGGGGGGATGGAGCCGCCCCATCGCATGCCAGAGCTGGCTTCCCGGTATGGTTTCGGTGAGCTGCAATTTTGAAGCCCCGGTGCCCGGCAGCTCCAGTGGCAGGGGGGCGGTCCCCTCAAAAAGCCCGGCAGCTGCAGTGGCAGTCGTGCTGTCAGCTGGAGCGCCCCAGCCCAGGGCAGAGCCCTAATGCAGTTAAGTCTCCTCCGCTGAGGCAGAAGAAGCTGTGACTACACCAGCTCCCCTTCTTTTTCCACCTCAACCTGTTCAGCTGCATTAATAGGAGTTGCCGTGGGTTAGTACAACATTACTGGGAGAAGAAATAAAAAAGGACAGAGAGGGGTGAGGCAGAGGGACAGAAGACAGGCTGTAACACATCTTGGTTGGACTGGCCACAGGTTCACAAAACCCTTCACCAGAGCCGGCATACCCTGCTTTTGCTCACGGCAGGAGGATGAGGATGGGCACAGGTAGGGCCAGCCACCGCACAAGGCTCTGAGCGGTGATGGAGGCACCGACAGGGCCAGCACTCGTGCAATTCACTAGCAGAAAACTCTCTTGCTCAGGTTCACTCAGCTCTTGAGTTATACAGCGAAAATGCTCTCCTCCTCCCGGCTGCATGGAACTCTTCCAGCCCCCAAACCAAACAGAGCCTCAAAAACAGGTTTAACAGCTCCCATAACGTGGCAGCAACTGCAGATGCGAAAATTCAGCAGAGCTTACCAGACCAAGCCGCTAAATGCATGTTGCACCGGACCAGAGCAATGCACAGGTGAGAAAACAGCCGAGCGGTCAAGGGAGCTGGGAGTGGCTGGAAAAGAGTCTCGAGTGAGATCAGTCACTGGGGAGCCAGGCTGCTCTTGGCATAAATCCTCTGAAGGACCCAACCGCACGCTCCCCCAGTGAGCAAACATTCTTATTTGCTCCATTTCCCACCAAGAGCCACACAGTAGGCTCACAGCTGCCAAGAAAATAATGAAGCCCGTGAAGTGCCTTTGCACAGAGGAGCACTCGCCAGCGTAAGCATGGGGACCGGCTCCTTCAGCTACCGGTCTGCCCGTGCCTGGCACAGACAGCGCTATCAAAGCCTCTCCCCAGTGACATTGCTGAGAGCCGCTCACCCATCCGCTCTGTAAACCCTTAAATTATGCACCAGCTTTCCCTTAACCAATTCTCCCTGGTCCCTTTTCTCCACCACTCCAAATGAGACGGAGAAAGACGGCGAGAAGGAACAGGAGGTGGCTTGCTCGAGACTTCCTCGGGAATGAGCGGCAAGGCAGACCTACAACTGCGAGAGGGGCCGGCAGCTAGCTTTGGGTCCCCGCTCGCTCCTGGCTCTCCAAATCAGAGTATATCCTACTAGGGAAAGGGTTACCGTCTCGGCATCTGCTATAGCACCTCTGTGCACCTGCCCTGGCTCTTATTCCAGTCCCCACGCTTCCAATCCTCGTCTCTCCTATGTGCGCTGAATACAAAATGGAGAAGTAGAGGTCCCCCTTGGTGGCTTGGCAGACCCAGAGAGAGAAACAGAGGAGCTGCCTACGGAGACGGGCAGCCACCGAAGTTGTCTCGGGCCACCTCTGGGCTCAGCACCCTCCATCAGCAGGAGGCCAGACTTAAGTAAATCTCTGTGATCATTTGTTCCCTTTGAGTTTTGAAAGCAGAATGCCTAATCATGGCCAAAATCAGGTAAGAGCTGCTGCTGCAAATTACACAGCGCCACAGGTAATTTCTGATTAGCTCACTCTTCCTCTCCTGGTGCATCCTCAGTTTCCATAGCAGCTAAGTCCTAAGTAAAATGGAAACATCTGGTTCAAGCGCAGGTAAAGATTCCCTGGGGAAAGAAACCTGCTGGATGGCAGCAAACACAGAAAATAGCCCTCGCAAAAGACAGAGGCATCGTAAGCCGGGAGCCTGGTTAGGAAAGGATGGATGGCCTGCAGGAGAAGGCAGCGAGGGGCACGGGAGTGGGAGAGGAGGGTCCTGGAGGAGCAGGAGGGGATGCGGGAAGGAGAGCGGGCCTGCGGGGAAAACAAGATGCATGTGAAAAACAGGCAGCGAGGAGGTTGAGCAAGACAAAAAGACATTGTCAGGGTAGACAAGGGGAAGAGGAGAAAGAAGAAAAGGCTTCAAGGTGGGAGCACATGGACTGCCTCAACCATAAATGCCGCCTGACGGTGACAGATACAGTGACAGCAACTTCGATGCTGTGGATAGACACTTGGGGCCGGAGAGGAGCACACGGATCTGCGCCCTGCATTTCATCACTTATCCGACATCACAGACCCCGACCGAAGGCCACCGTCTCTGCGGCACGACCACCTAAAGCGGATAAGCCAACACGTGCACCGTAGGGGAATGGTTTCTACAGAGGCTTCTGTCAAGGGAAGGGGCTGAGATGCCGCCGACTCA
>NW_008795485.1:1904415-1923284 GCF_000699145.1 Aptenodytes forsteri
GGTGAGAAAACAGCCGAGCGGTCAAGGGAGCTGGGAGTGGCTGGAAAAGAGTCTCGAGTGAGATCAGTCACTGGGGAGCCAGGCTGCTCTTGGTGTAAATCCTCTGAAGGACCCAACCGCACGCTCCCCCAGTGAGCAAACATCCCCCAGTGAGCAAACATTCTTATTTGCTCCATTTCCCACCAAGAGCCACACAGTAGGCTCACAGCTGCCAAGAAAATAATGAAGCCCGTGAAGTGCCTTTGTACAGAGGAGCACTCGCCAGCGTAAGCATGGGGACCGGCTCCTTCAGCTACCGGTCTGCCCGTGCCTGGCACAGACAGCGCTATCAAAGCCTCTCCCCAGTGACATTGCTGAGAGCCGCTCACCCATCCGCTCTGTAAACCCTTAAATTATGCACCAGCTTTCCCTTAACCAATTCTCCCTGGTCCCTTTTCTCCACCACTCCAAATGAGACGGAGAAAGACGGCGAGAAGGAACAGGAGGTGGCTTGCTCGAGACTTCCTCGGGAATGAGCGGCAAGGCAGACCTACAACTGCGAGAGGGGCCGGCAGCTAGCTTTGGGTCCCCGCTCGCTCCTGGCTCTCCAAATCAGAGTATATCCTACTAGGGAAAGGGTTACCGTCTCGGCATCTGCTATAGCACCTCTGTGCACCTGCCCTGGCTCTTATTCCAGTCCCCACGCTTCCAATCCTCGTCTCTCCTATGTGCGCTGAATACAAAATGGAGAAGTAGAGGTCCCCCTTGGTGGCTTGGCAGACCCAGAGAGAGAAACAGAGGAGCTGCCTACGGAGACGGGCAGCCACCGAAGTTGTCTCGGGCCACCTCTGGGCTCAGCACCCTCCATCAGCAGGAGGCCAGACTTAAGTAAATCTCTGTGATCATTTGTTCCCTTTGAGTTTTGAAAGCAGAATGCCTAATCATGGCCAAAATCAGGTAAGAGCTGCTGCTGCAAATTACACAGCGCCACAGGTAATTTCTGATTAGCTCACTCTTCCTCTCCTGGTGCATCCTCAGTTTCCATAGCAGCTAAGTCCTAAGTAAAATGGAAACATCTGGTTCAAGCGCAGGTAAAGATTCCCTGGGGAAAGAAACCTGCTGGATGGCAGCAAACACAGAAAATAGCCCTCGCAAAAGACAGAGGCATCGTAAGCCGGGAGCCTGGTTAGGAAAGGATGGATGGCCTGCAGGAGAAGGCAGCGAGGGGCACAGGAGTGGGAGAGGAGGGTCCCGGAGGAGCAGGAGGGGATGCGGGAAGGAGAGCGGGCCTGCGGGGAAAACAAGATGCATGTGAAAAACAGGCAGCGAGGAGGTTGAGCAAGACAAAAAGACATTGTCAGGGTAGACAAGGGGAAGAGGAGAAAGAAGAAAAGGCTTCAAGGTGGGAGCACATGGACTGCCTCAACCATAAATGCCGCCTGACGGTGACAGATACAGTGACAGCAACTTCGATGCTGTGGATAGACACTTGGGGCCGGAGAGGAGCACACGGATCTGCGCCCTGCATTTCATCACTTATCCGACATCACAGACCCCGACCGAAGGCCACCGTCTCTGCGGCACGACCACCTAAAGCGGATAAGCCAACACGTGCACCGTAGGGGAATGGTTTCTACAGAGGCTTCTGTCAAGGGAAGGGGCTGAGATGCCGCCGACTCGGCTCGCTCTCTGCCTGGGCTATGGAGAGTGATGGATCTGGCCCAGCAGTTTGCTACAGCACAGACAAATAGTAAAAAATCAAGGGAGCTGCACCGAGACACCGCAGCCATCGTCAGGCAGCTGAATAGAGAGTGCAGACGCGGCGCCATCCATCGCTGCCGCCGCTGCATCGTCTCCTTCGGCTGCTGGACAGCCCGGCTGGGGCGTCCCTGAGGAGAACTTGAGGCAAATGTCTGGGACAACAGCCCACGTTAGTAAAACCTCAGGGGAAAAATGACTGAGGTTGAATGAAGGGCTTAGACAGGATCAGAGGATCAGAGCCAGGCACTGCCCCTTGGCCGGATTGCTCATCCCACCCAAAGCCCCCAGATCTCACCCCCAGCTCACCGGCGAGGACCTCGCAGCCACCTGGGACTAACAGGGCAGCAAAACGCAAAGCAAATGCCAAAAAGCAGCTGGGAAACGGTTTTGAAATAATATGCTCCCGAACGGGCACGTATGGGAATTTGCTTCCCAGCAGTCACACCCACACAGTTCTGCTCAGGTTTTGCTTACCAATTAACAAGGCCACCAATTAATGCTTTGTGTGTTTTCCTGCTCATTTGCACTATTTACAGTCCTCCTTTGAAGCAACATGCGAGAATTCCCCGAAAACTTTTCAAAATAGGGCCGGACAAGCACATGCAATCCCTAAGCATGACAACCCCAACCTGGTACCTACTGCCAGTCCTCCACACGAGCAAAACCATAAGCTCCTCTCCCAGACCACCAAGATGGATGTTTCTCCACCAGAGTCATCAACTCCTGCATTAAGTCACGTCTTTTCGGTGCACATCACCTTCTCTTTGCAACTGAAGCACCACGTGAACCAGCCAACGACGCCTCCCCAGCCGCTCGCAAATGGCGCTGTGCCCTTCCCGGAATATTTCTGGTAACATTCGGCTCTTACCTTTGGGCGAGATGTGTCTCCAGGTGATTGTTGGATCTGGCCTGCCCGTGGCTATGCAGGTGAGGCTGACATTGCCGCCCTCGTTGATGGAGATGTCAGAAGAGATCTCGGTGATTTTCGGAGACACTGCAATGACACAAAGAGGGAAATGAAAATGCAACTGGGTCTGTTCCGACTCAAACCTCAAAATGTGGGTGAAGGAGGCTGAATTTCCTTCCTCCCTCCACCTCGACAAGCTATGCAGTAGCCCATCAGTCTCATCTGACTTGACAGGAACACAGAGGGGAAAGGGGGGACAGAGAAGACAGGGTTGAAGTGGGAAGAAACTGTAGCCAGAGGGCATTCAGTCATTTTAGGGAGGCTCGAGACAGCTCCTCCTCAGCACCTCCGTGGTGTGCGAGATGGTACTTCTTCCCCACCCCGCTTCCAGTACCCATCCTGTCCTCCCAGCCATGAAGAACCCTTTCCAGCAGAGCTGCATCCCACCGAGAAAACACCATCCACCCCCTTCAAACTCCCTCAAAGGCAGCAGTCACTCCTGGCGCAACAAGAGCACCCAAAGCATGCACATGGCTTGCAGCTCTTTCTGCAGCCTTGCAGGCTCTCTGTCATGCCCTTGCAACCAGAAAAGCACCAAGAGGAGCTGGGCCTGAAGACGACAAGTCTACTGAGGAGCCTCTGAGGTCTACCACCGTGCAAAGGAAGGGAAATTCGATCGGGATGAAAGCCATCCCACTGCGTTGGCGCCGCCATCACGAACACTCAGGAGCAGGTCAGATACAAGGGGCCCAGACCCAAAGAGAGGACATACATACAGGACAGAGGGTGATAAGAGGGGGAAGGGATGAGGAGCAAGCAGGGAGCGCTCAGCCCCTGCTGCTGCGTGAGCGGAGGACGCGATGCGGGTGCCAGGGAGGGCTGGGGTTTCTACGAGCTCTACGGCAGGGCTGTACGAGAAAAACGATTGGCTGCTGTTATCAGCCTGCACCTGCAGAACATAATAAAGACCATCACCTTCCTCGGCTTATTTTTTTTCAGGCCATTCTCCGGAGCCTAGCAGCGGATTGGCACCCCACTGCGGCGCTTTGCAGGAGAGTCACAAATCACTTGCAAAGCATCCTGCTCCTTCCACCCTCCCTGGGCGAGCCCCGTTCATCGACCCCGCTTGAAGCTGCAGCCCCGACCATTGCAACACCCCTATTCCTTGGACCGCACTCCTCAGCACCCCTTCCCTGCATCTCCCCGCCTCCCACACCTTCCCGGGGCTGCGCCGAGCCGGAATGACTGCAATGGCCTTGCACGCATTGCCTCTGCTGTGCAGGTAAGTAATTTATTGATCCGTAAAGCACTCCAAGATGCTCTGGAAGGGATTATGTCATGCCAGTGCCGTGCAATAAAATAAAAAATGATGGATTTTTTGTGAACATGAGGGTGATTTAGGGTTTGTAGTTGGAAGTGTAGTTAAAGTACATTTTAAGTGGAAATCAAGGTGGGTAATGAATTATTCTCTGTTTTGAAGGGCTTCTGGGAGTTCATTTTTTTGCTGCTCTGGGCACGACGGCTAATCTGCTAATCATGCACCGGAGGACAACTATGGATCAGACGCTTCCAGAACAGTGGGGGCTCTGGGGCAGGACAGTGGAGGGCATGAAGATGACATCGAAAGAAATATTAATATGCATCAGTGTCATTAAGCCCAGCATAAAGGGACAGCACGTGCCTCCTGGGACCACCCGCCCGCACGGAGCTGGGAGATGCTCTGCCAATAGCCACGTAGTCCATTGAGGAGATGCAATTACTTCCAACGGCGCTACGATTGCCCCACCGCGTTCCTGGCGAGGCTGGGACCGCCAGCCAGGAAACCCATGTGTGCTTTAAAAAGACCGAGCTTACGGTCTGGACAACAAAAATAGGCCAAGGAGGTATTACGGTTGCCATTTCAGAGAGGTGGAAAGAGACAAGTGGAGGCACAGTGAATTGCCCACCATCGCCTGGGAAGAGGCAATAGCTTCCAGCTGTAAGTCCCGACAAAACTAGAGCAGTATCTATCATCTTCAATGCGATGCTTGCTAAATCTCACAGGAACCTTTCTGATGTTTTTAACTACTGAATCCACATCAACCCAATTCAGCTTGTTTTGCAGAGCTCACCGAGACTTAAAAAAAAATCAAGTCAGACTTGGCACCGCGACTCTGGTACCGCACGCATGGATTTGCACCCAGCCAGGAGAGAGACAAAAATCCGTAATCAAATCAACTGACCAGATTCTAAAACATAATTACAACAAATTAAACTTGGATTTCCCGAAACACGAGCGTTACATCCTCCTCCTCAGCAATACAGCAGGAGATTTAAATCTTGCTCAGACCAGGCAGAGGGGGAGAGATGATTGCGTTGCTGCTTGGCTGGGCAACGGGAGACTTTGCAGCTCTCTCTGACAAGTGCAAAAGCAGCTCGAGCCGCTCGTGCGCCGGGGAAAAAGCCCACCATGCCCCGGCGAGCTCAGGACATGCTCGGGGAGAGGCAATTTACTGCGGCCCACCTGGGATGAGATGAGGCAGGAATGGCTGGGAAGTAAACCAGACCGACTTCAGCAAAGTCGTTAGCTAACCCTTAGATTAAATGTGCAGCGGTAGGATTTAACACGACAGTTATTGTGTGCTAACTAAATGTTTGAATAATTAACCACACAAACTATTTAAAATGCCTTTTTAGAGACTGAACAGGTATGTTGCAAGGCTTCTACCACACTAGGGAGGGAAACCTTAATAAACAGGTGATCGCAAGTATATATTTAATATTATTTAATGGTCACCGGTGCTCCCGTTCCCTCTGCATTAAAGCGCTTTCACCGTCAGTTGGCATTTCTGCAGCAATGGGGCAGATGAGAAATTTCTTAGGCTGAATGCAGGATGCAGATGGAGCTGTGCCCCTATGGGAATGAATAAATAAATAAAGCTAAATAAATGCAGGCTTCCCAGGCGGGAACCCTCTCCTTGCGGGCAGTCCTTTTGTGTTCAGCATCTCTCTTGCTCAGGAGTGATTAAACATGGCAGTGTTGGCCAAGCTGCTCCAGTTACACAGTGCAGATTTCCCCAGAGACAGGCTGGTGTTTTATCGATCTGATGACTTCTTTTTTTCCCTACCCTTGCCATGATGATGGGAAAGGTCTCTGGGCTGCTCTCAGCCACTGCAGCCCTCCGCAGGTGCCCAGGGCATGCCCTCAGTTTGCCCGGGCTTGGCACTCGCTCGCACATGCGGAGTCTCCGGGACAGAAAGCAGCTTGCTTAAATATTTAACCAAACCATATGGTGCGTTACACGTTTGAGGGTGTTCAGTCAGGTGATATACGTCTTTACGGATCCAAGCATATGCACTTGCCTACACAGATATATTCCCTGGCGCACAGACACCCTCCTGCCACCGGCACTGACTATATCCCCGCTATGCTTTCACCTCCAAACACCCGTCCCAGAGCCAACACAGGTGCAAAAGCTCACGCATCCCATGCACGTACCCCTTGGCCCTGCCATCTCCTATCATCGTTGCTTCCCCATCCATCTTCCCTGCATGCATTGGCCGTGCTGCTGCCCGTGCTTTCCTCTCCCCGACACTGCGTCCCCGCCGCTGTCTCCTGATGTACCCCTTGGCGTGACTGGGCTCCCTGGGCACCCCAAATTTTAGCCACGCATCAGGCAAGAAGCAAGGAGACCCCTGAGTATTAGGGGAGCGTGAATCTCGAGCAACCTCTCCACCAGAGACAGGGAAGGAGACCGCAGATGAGCCTCACCAAGGTGGGTGTCTGCAAGGAGTAATTGCATTTTTTGCCTTAACCACCTCCTTTCTGCCCAGTTTTGGGAGCCAAGCAAGTAGGGCAGAAATACATGTGTGACCTTTCCAGACCTGCAAATCCCTTCTCGTGCAGGAGCCGGGCAGAGCGGGTGCTTGCCCCAGCAAAGCGCTCTGCACTGTGGAGGACTCACAGCGGCCAGCAGCAGCCTGTGAGCGAGCAGGCTCTCCCGGTAAGCCTAGCAGCGCCTTGCTTCCCCCTCATAAAACATGCAAACCTCCATCTTCCAGCACGAGCAACATCTGCTCCAGATCAAAGGAAACCACAAAGAACAACTATAAAAGCGTCTCAAAGAAAGAAAAAGAGGGAGATTCAGACTTGCGTTCTGCAGGCGATCTGTGATGTGCACTGGCAGCTTCCTGAACATCAGGCTGCTGCTGCTGCTCCTGCTTTTAATAGCAGCCTCTTACCGCTGTCACCCACAGACTTCCCTGTGTTTTGCAGAGCGCTGCTACCATTGGTCCTGCCTCTGGGACTCGGCGAGCGAGAGCCCTGGGTGCCCCAGCCCTGCTCGCAGCGATGCTACGAGCTGGACCGAGCCCGCACTCCCATGCCAACAATGGAGGGGTCCGCCGAGGCCAGCTGGGACTGGGTGCCGGGCAGGGACCCCAATATCGGGCTCCCCATCCAACTGCTCCAGGTTGCAGCCAGAGCAGTGTCCACTTCCCTGGCAGCAGCCGCAGGGTCGGCAGAAGGTACGGCGCTCCGGCTGCCGCAGTGCCAGGAACCTCCATTGTACCTTCTCCCTCTTTTGTGTTCAAAACCTTTCTGCTTTTTAAGGCAGAGAGCAAACTGAGAGACCTGCGCCTTCAATTAGAGGTGTATTATGATGGGCTTTTAAATCAGTTTGTGCCACTCTAACACAACCATAATTAAGAGAAAAGCAGAGAGGGCTTCATCCTTCCGTCATATCAACACAGCTCAGGAGCTGTATTGAAGTCCACGGGGTGCAAGGAAGGGCAAACACAGCCTTAGAGCCTGCTTCCAGCTGCCTTGCTCGGTCACGTAGGCTTGTACACAAAAACCTGACAATTACAGGCGCTGATCCTGCCCCCCGGGGCTGCCTCTGCCCTGGGTTTGCACAATCACCCCACAATTTCCCTGCCGGCGTGCCGGGTTCGGCTTGGCTTTGCCGAGGGACCGAGTCCCCTCTGCGCAAACCTGGCAGCAGCCAAAGACGTGAAGAAAGCAGCCTGGAAATGAAGAGGACATACGTAACGACCTTAATAAGCAATTAATAAATAACTAATGGCAATTGCTCGTTTTAAAGCAAGGCGTAATGAGATGTGTCATACGGCACCAAGATGTGTCTAAATGATTTCCCAAGTAGATAACGGCTCCTGTTGCAGCAAAGCTCTCCCGAGCTTGGAGGACACAAAATTTTTTATGCCCGTCTCTGCAGCAGGTTATACGGCATGGCATCGTAATAAGTCAGAGGAGGAGGGGGGAAACAAGACGTTTCCAATCATTCATTAGTAAAGTATTTGTGAATACGGGTATAATTCACCGCATAAACAGCAGGGTTTCCGCAGACAAACTTTATAGCTAAGTGCCAAAAGGGAGCCCAATCTGATTCCACTTACGACAGCATAAATCAGTGATACTCCTACCGCAGTCAACAAGGGATACGCCAGAATAAACGTGGCACGAAAGGAGACTCAGGTCTCCAGCACAAAGACTTTTTTCTGACTTTCGGATGGATCCAGGTCAGCAACCTGGATGCAAACTACCGCTACCCTCAGGAGCCGGGGTGCTGCCCGGCTAGATTTGGTCCCCTGCTTTCAAGGCTCTGAAGGGATCTACATCTTTTTTCCCCACCACAAAAAGGAAGAAACACCTGACACCAAGCCCCACACCTTTGGGGGATCAAGCAACAGTTTGCTTAGCGTGACTATTAATAAGCAGCTTTATAGAGCAGGCAGAATCCATCATTCAGGTTTGGGAGACCTGAGTTCTGCTTTCACGTTACGACGCCCAAAGGAAGTCTGGACTTTGTTGCCTTCTCTAAAAGGAGTCTAATGATGCTGATCTCCTTTATAAACTGCTTCGTACTCCTCTTTAAAAAAAAAAAGCCAAACAAAAAAACCCACAACACCCCAAACCCCAAAGAACCCCATAAAGATGTAGCCAAACAAAAAACCCACAACATCCCAAACCCCAAAGAACCCCATAAAGATGTAAGAATAAAGTTTTTGCATTGCTAACCATGAAGAAATGCAGACAAACAAGGACTGTTTGACAGTTCCGCTCCCTGTCTAGACAGATCTCATTTTCAGCTCCACGCACGCCGCACAGAGCAAGGATCTAGTTTCCAGTTTTTGCACCCCGAGCCACCTGGGATTCCGCCCTGCAAGTCAAGCAACGCTTCATAAAAAGCAGAAAATTGAAGGATCTCGAAACCTTAAGACACCTGCATCATCTTTCCAGCATTATTGACACCTCTCCTCAGAGCACGACAGCCTCTCTCACAGCTACCTCCATGGTGACCATCAAACCGACAGCGACTCCGCCTCGCCCTGCTCTCCAGCTCTGCCCCTCTTGTCCCACCAGGCGCTGGTGGAGGCTCCGTCAGACCCCCTGGGAAAAGTCCCCGCGTAGGGACGAGCCGCAGCATGCCGAGGGCACCCGAGAAAGTTTGAACATGACTCCTTGTTAATACAAAGCTTGTCAAACCCATCACCTAGAAATGCTGAATGTCTTTATTAGATTCCTTTATCTCCCCCCGAGATCGGAGGGACACGATGAGATGATTCTCAGCGGAGATGTCATCATCCAGAAACTAATTAAAGGCTGTGCGGGAAGTCGGGCCACGCACACTCTGGAGAACAAAACGCATTAGCAACCCGAGTTGAGAAAAATATTACAAGTGAACTTCAGATCAGAAAGGGCGAGCTAGGGATTTGACAATAGGTCTCCTCTCCTCGTCTGTCCTCCTGCTCGTCCCCACACTCCCTCGTCCTCGATAGCTGTCCCCCAGCAGAAGCAAGCCGCCCAGGACCTCGAGGCTGTCTGGGACCAGCCCTTGCACTGCCATCTCCTGAGGGATGCAGGACAACACTGGATCCTCTCCTCCACCGAGTCACATTCCAGGAGAAAATCATGATTTGTGGAATTTCCTTTCTTTTTTAACGTTAGAAAAGCCTCCTTGCTGCGGGTCAATAAGCTGCAGAGAAGGATGGCTTGATGCCTGCACTGCTCCCTGCTCCAGAGGAGTCCTGGGCAAAACACTGTCTCTTTGGGTCTCATCTCTCTATCAACGCAATGACGAGTATTTCTCTTCCTCGCATGCTTATTACGAAGACAACAGCATAAGAGATGATAAGATACCCAGAGCCTATGGTCACAGGAACTGCAGGTGAGGAGATTTCTGCATAGGGACAGTCCTATTAGCCAGGTCCTTTGAGTAGCTAGGGCTCACGTAAGCCAAGATGCATAGATCTAGTTTAGAGCATGCATCCCGAGTGGATGTTCCTGCAAAGAGCGCTTCCCAGTCAACCTGGAGTCTCCTGTACCCAATGAGCAGCAAGTTTACACGATATTCCTCATCTGGTCCATCAGTGCACACCGTCCTACTAAACTCAGCATGAAACCTCAGCTGCTCTCCCCAAAACCAGCCAGAGGGCAAGGGGCCATGCCCCGCACTGACGGTGCAGGTCCTGCTCCCAGCCCCACTCCCAGAGAGTGGGGGGCTTTCCCTGTGCCCCCCCCGCCCCAGCTCTCCGTCCACGAGGAGCGAGCGTTATGCAGAGGGCCGAGCACGCCGAACCGGCTCTGCGCCACTTCGCTCATCAAAAGGGAGCCGGCAGGAACAAAGGAGCTCAAACATCCTTTCCAAAGATAAATCAGATGCTCTAATGCAGCCCGCATCTCCAATGAATATAGGGCAGGTGTCTCTGAAGTGAAGTATTAGTTAAAATGATGCTCTTTAAATTACATTTCGGCTATTTCAGGCAGACAGGTTGTGTGTGGGTTGGGTTGGGGTTTTTTATGATCTATCTAGAGGCTTAAAAAGACACAGAGAGAAATAAATCTCCCTTCCATTAAAAACACACTACACTCTTGCATATTTGTTCTTATCTCCGCGCTCTCGCACTCGTGCTCCCTCTCCCCCGACTCGAGTACAAAGTAAGTGTTTATGATTACACTTTCCACACTGACACTAATCTAATTCGAGGAGCCACGCAGCCTGTGCTCAGGGACAGCGCGGTGGCTCGCCTGCCCTTGCAGGAGGATGAGCATCACTTCCCGAAATGCTGCGACGGACGCCGGGCGCCTGACGGTTTTACTTCAAAACCTGTTGAGATTCGTGGTGTTAATGTGGAACTGAGCGAAGACCCCAAGTTTTGCTTGAATTGCAAGCGAAGCCTATTTGTATCTTCTGGGTCTATCTGTGTCCTTTTCGCCTCTATTTATCTCACTATTTACATCCCTCCTCCCCTGCGACACCTTTGACACCCTCAGACCCCACCGCACCAGGTGCCCTACCGACAAGACACAAAAATGCAGCCTTTGCCCCATGGGGCTCTTGATGAACACGTGAAAAAGGAGACAGCAGACGGACGCAGGCTGCATCCTCAGCCCTCCCGGACATCATCGCTTGCAAACTACCTGCAGGCACCACACGGGCATCCAGCTTAGGGGAGGGATGCAATGGGGAACAAGAGGTGGATGTGCAGAGAGTTGTCCTCGTTGGTGCAGGGAGCAGGGTTGGATGCAAACAATCTCTAACAACACAGGTGCCGTTGCCATCACCGCTTGTCCCCAAACAGCCCCTTTCCTCCCGTCCTTCCCAAGCCCTCTGCACACCGGGCTCCAGCCCTTGCAGGCGCCTCCTCATGCTCCAGCCAGAGCCTTTACTTCTGCTTGGGCTTCTTCCCGTGATCGCCTTTGACTCCAGTGAAAAATCAATGGATCAGGCAGGAAGCACAGCCCTATTATTCTCTGACTAGGTGATCTGGAGGCTGCTCCTTATGACCAGACCCTTTGTTCATCTACTTATAAAGTGGGAGGTAGGCAAGGCCCAGCAGTTCAAAATGAACCGCAGGTGAGATTTATGCCTCCAGATGCTGCCGCTCCTCCTGTCCCTATGGGATCACACCTCTCCACACAAGACTTGTGAACCCACTTGTGAAGACATCGCTCCGGCAGAGGCAGGTCTACCTTCCCAAAGCTGCCCTGGTCCACTCCTTCCTCCCCTTAGTCATTTCTTTACACAACCCTTCTCTTGCAGGCTCTCCTCCCTGGACTCCAAGAGTTCCCCCAGCCCTCCTCGCTCCTCCTGTGGAGTACTTCTGGTCCTCCTGCACCCTACTGCGCAGCCAAGGGTCACGAGGCACCTCGTTAGCACGAGACACCCTGACCCAACACGCCAACTGCCCCAAACCCAGGGGATCAACCTGGCTTGGCCAAAACTGCCAGAAACAAGCAGGAGAGCAAATACCAACAAGCCAGAGTCCGTGTGATGATGCACACCATCCTTCCCGCACTTTGAAGTGTCCTTAAAAGAGCAGTCCTAGCACTGCAAGGTTTAGCTCTCAAAGTTCAGCAAGGGTAGAGGTAGGGTTGGCCTCTGCTGCCGTAATTCACCTCCCCAGCTCATGCTCCCCGAGGACAATGCTTCCCCACAGGTACCCAGCTTCTCTCGGTGCCTGTGCACATCGCCGCCTCTGCTTTCTCAGGGTCTGCCAACAGTGCGGGCATTAATAACCCTATCGTCAAAACACCCCGGTGAGATAAGGGAGCGTTATTATCCCCGCTTTACAGATGGAGAAATGAGGCCCGAAGAACAAATGGCCCAAAAGTGCCCGTTCGGATCAATGCCCCATCAGCACCTGCTTTTCAGGCTCCCCAGTGCTCACAAAGCCACGGAAAAGGCACTGGGATGGCTGCCAGGACAGGTATTTCCAATGGGCCGCACGAGACGAGAGCACTGCAGTTAAAAATTAGTCATCAGGCTGTAGAGAGCACAGCAGGATATCTGCGTACACAGAGGGGCAATTAAAATTTCATTACCAAATTTCAACCCAAATAGGCAACGTTTGACAGAGTTAAAAGCAAAGGGAAAGGAGGGAGCGATGCTACCGCAAGGCAGGGATATCGGCGCGCCTGGAGTACGCGGGGGCTGTTCTCCTTTTCCATTAGGACTGCTCCTACATTTCCCATTCCTCCTGAACGAAGCCCTCTAGCCTTCTTCTTGGCCACCCTTGCACCTCTGAGAACGCCAGAAAAGCCGCAGGGAGTTATCTCCCCCCAGAGCACCCTTTAATTTCCCTATTTGTCTTTCTAATGCCCAGCCCCATCAACGGCACCGTCTATTCCCCACGTGCTCCTGCTTTTCACAGAAGGACTATTTTTACCCCTTCCTTCCTATGCCTCCTTCTCCTCCCATTTAATCATTTTGGAGGCTCTTTATCCACAGTTGCCTTTCCTTTCTTTCCTCTTTCCCTTTCATTTTTAAAACGTGTGGTTCTCCGATTCAAAATCATTACTGTTTTTAACTTGGCTCGAGCCTCTTTAATTAAGTTACTTCCCATTATTTTTTATCTAGTCCATTTGTCTACATCCCCCGCACCCTCCCTCATTCTTCCTTTCCTCCCCAAGGCAGGCTGGGTATGAAATCTTACATTTCCATTTGGCTAACAATCACTTTGAATTTTTAAATGCTATTAAATTGGATCACACCGGTCACCGGACTGGAGTTGTCGAGCTGTGATATTTACTCGCGCCAGTCAAAGGGAAATGAAATTGCAGTGGTGCGGGGCGTGGGGGCGTGGGGGGGGGGGGGGAGAGGCGATGGGGGAGCGCAGATTTATTCTGCCCGCGGTACTTGCAAACAGGCACAATCCCTTTGGATTTTCAAGCGAGTTCAAAGGAAACTCTTACGCTCAACCATGAATGTATTGTAATGTCTTTAATAAATCAATTACTTGTTGGCAGGGAAGTGTCACTGCATCTCCAATCCTTGTAATCACCTCAGCCTTGCTGCGTTTTAAGTGCTGAAAAACTGCGGAGGTAGATGGGGAGCCAGGAGAAGCATCGGCGTAGGGCAAACCAAAGAAAGCACTTCTGCTTCGTCTTGCCAGAAAGATGCAGAAAGCAATTTGCATCGTGCAAAAACACACCCGCCCGGTGACCCCCAGCACCAGAATAAGGAAATCACGGCGCCGGAGGGACTCTGCCAGCACTGCACGGGGCTCGCCCTTCCCAGGGCAGGCTCCCGGGATGCAAAAGCTGGGGAGGGATGACCACGACAGGTTCACCAAGAACCCCAGGTATTAAGCCCGTGGTGATCGGAGCAGCCCCCTGCTCCCGCCTGCTCGGGGCTGAGCATCGCTCTCGCAGGCAATTTGCAAAGCAGCATTCTCCTACCACCCCCAAGAGCGAGACAACCTTTTGCTGCACGTTAATTAGGGGCCTGAGTTTTGTGCTCCTGCCTTCGGGAGGGTGCCGGTATTTCAATTTTGCTAAAAGAGGCCTTTTCCACTCGAAAATTTGCTAAAAAGAAAGAGAGCAGGATTTGATTACAAAGCAGTCCTGGCCAAATCCAGACCCTCCTCCCCTCTCTCTGCTGACAACATCCTCCCCTCCACAACAACAATCATCTGAGCACCAACAGACAACGAAGCTTTTCAGAAAGTAATGAACTCCGGTCGGAGCCAAGGCAGGAAGGGTTTAATGTTCAGCTCGGAAAGCTTGGCGAGGCCATCAATTATATAGTCCTGCTGCTGAAGGAGTGGGGGGGGGGGGGGAAAAAACAGCCGGCCCAAAAAAAAAAGATAGGGAAGGAGAACACTGCGAGAGAGATTTAATTCCACGAGCAGAGAGAAGTGTTTGCAAAAGAGGAGGAGGATCAAAGGCTGAAGCTCTCGGGCTGGCTGGGAGGAGGAGGGATTACAAGGAGGGCAAACCATGGAGAAGACATCTCTGTTGACCCCTCGTTTCGAAGCGGGTCCAGGCAAGGACAGCCCTGGGTAGAAATCAGGGAGCCCGTTCGCTGTGAGGGCTCTGGGATGGGGAGGCTTCGGCAGCAAGGGGGGTGGATCGAGACCGGTTCATCTCATCTCATCTCACGTAGGACAGCAAGCCAGGACAGGGTCTGCCACCGCCACTGCCCAGTCCTACGCTAGATCTTCTGGGCACTCTACTGCTGGCGTGATGGGACCAGCAACCCAGACGTGAAAAATGAGTGGATGGGTCTGGGGCAACGAGACCTCCTTGTCCTCTCGCCTGCACCCGGTGGAGCCGTCCGTTAGGGCTCTTCCAGGGATCTGGCCCTGCACACCGCCACTGCCTCGTCCCAGTCCTACGCTAGATGCTACCGAGAGAAAGGAGAGGAACCCACAGCTGAAATCTTCTGGGCATCTCTACTGCTGGCGTGATGGGACCAGCAACCCAGACGTGAAAAATGAGTGCATGGGTGCACCTGGGGCAACGAGACCTCCTTGTCCTCTCGCCTGCACCCGGTGGAGCCGTGCTGTAGGGCTCTTCCAGGGATCTGGCCCTGCACTAACGAACAAAGCCACCACGTTTCTGAGGTTTGGGGCAGAGGGGACACGCTGCTATCCCACACCACCAGCTTCTCAAGCAGACAACCAGCCAGACCCGGAAAACCCAAACCAGGAATATATTTCAAGACCACATTTCCATGTCTTGTCTGAAGGACCACATGTCCACATCTCTTCCAAAAGTCCTTGCCTTTTTGTTCTCCGCTTCCCACTTTTCCTCCCCTTTCTTCTTTTCTAAAGCTCTTTCTCCTCCATTGCGGCACCAGAACAGACAGGAAAAGAAAGGTAAAATGAGATCACAACTCTCCCAATGTTTCAGTGCAACTCCCCTTTTACAAGCTTCAACCTCTCCTTCAAGACCAAAGCAAAACCAGTGCAGAAAACACCACGTTTTCCCCCTGGCCCTCCCGTTCATTCTCCCACAGGCTCAGCGACCCCCTCCAGCCCGTTCTTAAGCTCGTGGATATTGGCTGGAGGTTTTCTAGCACTCGGTGCCCGCCGCGGGAGGCAGCAGGGCCGGGCTGGCTCTTCGGCAGCTGTTCCCTTGGCCTCTCCTTTATCTCCAGCATTGTGTTCACATCTGCTTCCTCCTCTGCCTCTTTCCCTGCCACTGGGAGCCTGGTTTTAAATCACTGCTCAGCGCGCCGGCTGCCAGGCGTGGGTTTTGTGCTGCCCAGCATGCCCCGTTTGGATGGGGATCCAAAAGCCGTTTGCAAGCCTCCCCCTGCTTTCCTCCCCCCTCCTCCTTTTTTTTTTTTTACCCTCCTGCAGCTGCCAGAGCTGCCACACGGCTCTCCCCTCCTCCCTTTTGGCCACGGAGTTATCTTGGCTCTGGAAACATGTTCAGACACCTGGTTGCTGGCAGCGCGGGGCTTTGGCAGCGGCTGGCTGCATGCAGCTCTCCGATAGGGAAGGGGAGGCGAGCGGGCCCCAGCCAGCGCGGGTCAACATGACCCACCTTGGCTATCGGGGACATGCTGGTGGCCGCCTGCACCGCTCCCGGCTGGCCGGCGGCTTTCTCGAGCCTGGCGCTGGCGGCAATCCCACCACCCGCATCTCTCTGGCTTTGCCCGGAGTTTCGGCTGAAGCCAACTTGTGGTTTCGCTGGGGATTTGCACAGTAGAAAAGCACAGCTTTGTACAGCATCGCCCAGGAGCTGCATTTTAAGAGATGCATTTAGGACAAGACATCGCCATCTGCGGCTTCCTTCCCCAGCAGAGAGCACTGCTCCTGAGCATGGCAATTTTGGCAGAGCGAGGCAGCAAAAACCCTAGGGAGCAAACAGAGCCGGGCATGCGGAGGGATGCCTCGCTGCCACTCTGCCTACGCAGTGGCTCCAGACTAAATTCCCCTTTCAGACTGCAATCTCTCCACGCTATCAAAAAAGGAGAGGGCTATATCCTTCCCCCAGCCGGTAACATACAAACTTCCCCGAAAAGCTTGGCTGATGCCTCCCCAACTTCCTTTCACCCATGGTCTGTCCAAGATTGTGAGCCAGGATCCCCACAGATGCCACCTTCGACGGCAAAGGCTACACCAAACAAACCAAACGCCCTTGGGCAGAGCCCCCTGCTCCTGCTCTCCGACTCCCTGAGCCTCTGCAACAGGCTTTCGCTTCTGGTCTCACCTCCAGGGGGACTGGCTGGAAAAATCAGCTCTGAAGGCCAAAAAGAAGAGCCAGATTAAAGTATCAACTCTGAATTTATGCTTGGGACTTAAGGTTTAATAATGCAACAGAAAATCAATATTTAATAAAGCAAATGATAGAGAAAAACACTGAATGGGAGATGAGCCGCTGCTCATGTTTTCAAACATATAACTCCCGGAGGAGCTGGTTTGGCAGGATGGATGCAGTACCAGATTGCCACGAAGACCTGGCACACAGGACACCCCAGGTCCCACTGATTCCAGCTCCGGTGTCAAGGGGGCTCACAGGTCTTTTATTAAAGGACAAACAAGGAATTACTGTAGTGGTCAGAGTCCAAGTACCCATGGAGAGAGATCAAATGCTGATGCACAAGAGAAGCCGAGCAGCTGCCTCGCTGAACAAGCCCAGATTTGTGCTAGGGCTGGAGGCTGGGCTTGCGAAACGTGGGCAGGCAGGCAGCAGCACACCCAAATTCAGGTTTCAAATGCACCAAGAAGAGCCGTCAAGGGATGGAGATCTCCCGACAAGCCGGGAGGGAGCACAGGGGCTCAAAGCAGAGGATAAATCCCTGTCTGCCAAGCAGGAGAAGAGGTGGTGTAGGTAGTTCAGGGGTGCAAGAGAGCAACCGGAGCATCAAACCCGGCTGGCAGGCGCGGTGGCATGGCAAGCGCGCATCCCTGGGCGTGCTGGGCCCGAGCAGGACGAGGGATGCGGCTGGGAGGCGGCTGCGATGTTGGGGACAGATCGGCAGCTCTGACTCCCTCCCCTGGAGGCTGGAGAAAACTGCAGCGAGCCCATGCACGGCACAGAGGTGTCACCTGCGCCTTGTGCAAATCAACAGCTACCCCAGCAGCCACGCTCTACCAAAGCGTACGAGTCGCCTCACAGCATTTGTCAGATTTGGGGTGAGCCCCATGAAATCGGGCTGAACGAGCGAGCCTGAGGAACAGATGCTCCAAGACGTTCAATCCCCCAGCCCCAGCCAGGCCACCGCTTGCTCGAGCCATATCCAACCTCACCGTTCCCACGCCTGGGGCTGCACGAAACGCTGATGCCCGATGCTGAGCTGCAGAGCGAACCATGCAACGACCAGCGTTGCAATAATAAACGCCTTTTGCAGCGGCAATCCTCCCTGTCTCCCTACCTCACCGCCTGCACTGAGCCTTTCCAGCCCTGATACAAGCTGCGCTGCCAGCTGGGAAGGGGGGGAGTTTTCCCCGTGCCCACCCAGGTGACGGCGGGTGCTGCCTGGGGCGCGCGGCTCGGGATGCACAAAGACCCCTGCCCCGTCTCCAAAGTTTGGGGACTCTGGATAAGTCCTCCAAACACAGGAGACGCTCACTCACATAGGTATCGGTGCTCAGCAGGTAGGTATCTCGGTACGTGTCTCTCTGGGGCAGCAAAGCGAGCTCCAGTGCCCTTGGATGAAACCCCCTCCTCCCGCACGCAGCATGCGCCGGGTTGTCTGCCTGGCCCTGCAGCACGGCAATAATTTGTAGCTTGTGCCGGAATCCTTCACAATGAAAGATGACATATAAATATAAAACGTTATCGCTCCATAACAGCCACATGCTATAAAACGCCGGGCAGAAGGATCTGGAACTAGATGGAGGCAGCGCTTTAAATCCTTCCCTGCAGAGTTACTGCCGCTAAAACAACAGACCCGCTCCAAAGAGCTCCGGCAACGGAGGGAAAAGAAGAAAGGCCCCAGTAAAAACACCACAATTGTGGAATTAGACGAATAAGGTGACTTTATACCGTTGTGACCTTCCTGTACTGACAACCCTGGGGTAGCTGTAGTACCGGCGTGCCAGCGACGTCTCCTCCCATTCATCCCCTGCCGCGACTTTCGGCGGATGCTCCGTGTTACTATAGTAACAATAAAGCGCTGGTACCGATATTACACTACAACCAGTTGACTCTGCTCCCACGATTATGATAACAATGCTGTTACTGTAGTAACATTACATTGTTGAGGTCTCACTGTTCTACCCTTAATTTTATTGTCGTAAGATTAAATTGCAATAATGTTATTGAGCTGCCATTAGCGTTACCATGGTAACAATAACATTAAGGTAGCGATATCGCATTACAGTGGTCCAACCGTTCCACCACAAATATTTTAATGTAGTAAAACAAAAGAGATTACTGCAGTAACATTAAACTGCAGTGACCTCATTAAACCACCACCGGATTTATCATGCCGAACAACGGTACTTTGGAAACCGTACACAGCGGCGGGGAGATGCCCGACGTGCA
>NW_008795485.1:1923465-1940332 GCF_000699145.1 Aptenodytes forsteri
GGGGCGGCTGCGATGTTGGGGACAGATCGGCAGCTCTGACTCCCTCCCCTGGAGGCTGGAGAAAACTGCAGCGAGCCCATGCACGGCACAGAGGTGTCACCTGCGCCTTGTGCAAATCAACAGCTACCCCAGCAGCCACGCTCTACCAACGCGTACGAGTCGCCTCACAGCATTTGTCAGATTTGGGGTGAGCCCCATGAAATCGGGCTGAACGAGCGAGCCTGAGGAACAGATGCTCCAAGACGTTCAATCCCCCAGCCCCAGCCAGGCCACCGCTTGCTCGAGCCATATCCAACCTCACCGTTCCCACGCCTGGGGCTGCACGAAACGCTGATGCCCGATGCTGAGCTGCAGAGCGAACCATGCAACGACCAGCGTTGCAATAATAAACGCCTTTTGCAGCGGCAATCCTCCCTGTCTCCCTACCTCACCGCCTGCACTGAGCCTTTCCAGCCCTGATACAAGCTGCGCTGCCAGCTGGGAAGGGGGGGAGTTTTCCCCGTGCCCACCCAGGTGACGGCGGGTGCTGCCTGGGGCGCGCGGCTCGGGATGCACAAAGACCCCTGCCCCGTCTCCAAAGTTTGGGGACTCTGGATAAGTCCTCCAAACACAGGAGACGCTCACTCACATAGGTATCGGTGCTCAGCAGGTAGGTATCTCGGTACGTGTCTCTCTGGGGCAGCAAAGCGAGCTCCAGTGCCCTTGGATGAAACCCCCTCCTCCCGCACGCAGCATGCGCCGGGTTGTCTGCCTGGCCCTGCAGCACGGCAATAATTTGTAGCTTGTGCCGGAATCCTTCACAATGAAAGATGACATATAAATATAAAACGTTATCGCTCCATAACAGCCACATGCTATAAAACGCCGGGCAGAAGGATCTGGAACTAGATGGAGGCAGCGCTTTAAATCCTTCCCTGCAGAGTTACTGCCGCTAAAACAACAGACCCGCTCCAAAGAGCTCCGGCAACGGAGGGAAAAGAAGAAAGGCCCCAGTAAAAACACCACAATTGTGGAATTAGACGAATAAGGTGACTTTATACCGTTGTGACCTTCCTGTACTGACAACCCTGGGGTAGCTGTAGTACCGGCGTGCCAGCGACGTCTCCTCCCATTCATCCCCTGCCGCGACTTTCGGCGGATGCTCCGTGTTACTATAGTAACAATAAAGCGCTGGTACCGATATTACACTACAACCAGTTGACTCTGCTCCCACGATTATGATAACAATGCTGTTACTGTAGTAACATTACATTGTTGAGGTCTCACTGTTCTACCCTTAATTTTATTGTCGTAAGATTAAATTGCAATAATGTTATTGAGCTGCCATTAGCGTTACCATGGTAACAATAACATTAAGGTAGCGATATCGCATTACAGTGGTCCAACCGTTCCACCACAAATATTTTAATGTAGTAAAACAAAAGAGATTACTGCAGTAACATTAAACTGCAGTGACCTCATTAAACCACCACCGGATTTATCATGCCGAACAACGGTACTTTGGAAACCGTACACAGCGGCGGGGAGATGCCCGACGTGCATCCTGGAGGCAGGGGTGCTGCCGTGGCACCCCTTCAGCTGGCAAAGTCCCTGGGGAAGGAGGGGGACGTGCCGTGCAGGGGGTGAGCACGAGACCTGCAGACAACTCGAGTCCTCCCTCCAGCCCCGCTTGGAGAGCTGTTGGCGCAGCGTGCCGCTGGCCTCCCGGTTTCACCCGCTCCGCAGAAGGGATTAGCGGAGTTGCTGTTGAATGGCTCCGGGTGAGGAGGGCGACCTCTCCCTGAAGGCATTTGGAGAGGCCGCTGGGAGCTCGCACGCTCAGAAAGGCTCCAAGAGGAGTAGGCTCTTGCTTTCCAGAAGAGGGGTGACCAGAGGGCGACCTCCGCGGCTCTGCGCATCTCCGAGGGAGTAGCAAAGAGAGTTACGCCGAGCTCGCCTTGCCATCGCAAAAGCGCGCACAGCTGCAGCCGGGGAGGATGGAAATAGCGGAGCCACGGGGGCGTCGGAGGTGGAAACGGCCCCAGCGGGCATCGCTGTGCTGTCCCAGCGCCAGGGCACGGCGCAGCCGGTGGGGACCGCAAAGGGTTCCTGTCGGCGCTGCTTAGGGGAACCCCGCAACACAGCGGATTACAGCGTTAGCAGCTCACCGGGGGAGAAAAACAGAGAAATTCGCCACAGCCTTAGTGTACACAAAAAGAAAAACAGAAGGAAATGAAAACGGTCTGCGTGTCCTATGAATCACTGGTTCTTCCTTCCCCTCGCTCCATTCTCCTGCCAATTATTTCTCCTTGGGAACAGGATACATCCTCCCATGGGCCTGGTGGTGCCTGGCCCGCGAGCGTCGCTGGGGTGCCAGGCAAGCATGGAGGACGCCTTCCCTTCACCGCCACTACTCTGTTACCAACTCGCTCTCTTTGTAACGAGGACAGCGGTTGACACACTCCAGCGCTGTTCACCTCCCCGTCCCTCCCACTCTTTACTCCCCCTGCACCAGCGGGGCTCGCCCACACGCTCCGGGAAGGAGGACGTGCTGCGGCACGAGCGGGACGCATCCCCGGCGGGACGCAGGGCGCCTGGCTCCCTCCAGCAGCAGAGCGGGCACGTAACTGGGGCAGGCTGAAGCTGCAGCGAGGGCAGGAGTGTGAGCCCGGAGCAAGTGCTTCCAGTACGGGCTCTGGAGTCTCTGCTTTCCCTCCCTCCTGCCCCACGATATAATTGCTAATTAATAATAACGTTTAGCTCTCAGATAGCGCGTTCCATCTTCAAAGACCTCTGCTGACATTAATGAATTAATCCTCATCAACCCCCCTGTGAAGTAGGTGACAATTATTATCTCTGCCTCACAGATGTTAAATTGATTTGCAAAGAGGTCAAGTGACTTGGGGGAGGCCGGAGGGAGCCTGCCCAGCCGCACGCCGGGTACGCAGCCACGCCGCAGGGGAGCACGGACGGGCACGTCTGCGGGTTAAACCCACCCACTGGGCTGATGGGCCCCCGCGGAGGAGCGAGGGCTGGTAACCTTGGGAGGGAGCCGGAGAGATCCCGGGGCAGCAGTGGATGAGGGAGCAGCAGAGAGGAGGGGATGCTCCCAGGGGCCAGAGCAAAACAGGGATGCAAAGCCAACAACTAGGACAGCGCGCGAGAGCGCGTGGGAAACCTTCAGTCCTCGACAACAGCCCTGATACAAAAGGAAACGATGCTTTGACAGACAGACGGCGATTAGCAGCAAAAGAGAGACGGGGAAGGAATGCATCAGTCAAAGGAGACGAGAGCGCAGGCAAAGCAAGGGAGGATTTCGATTTCGTGCTGCTGGTTTCTTCCCCTCCACCAGTCTGGGGAGGCTCTCCCAGCTCTCCGCATGCCTTTTAGAAAGCATTAGCTAAACCTGCTTTTGCTTCTAGAAGGGACGGCTGCTGTCACGGGGGAAAGGGGTGGTCACACCAGAAAAACCCATGCCAGAAGCAGCTCCTGTGGTTTCTGCTGGGAAGCATCCTACCTAGTGCGAAACTCCAGCCCATGGCTTCATACAGGGCCAACGTCGACACACCCTCACCGCCACTGAGTTACCAAACAGCCCTGGGCGAATCCCTCTGCCCCTCCTCACCCCCAGCACCGGTGGCTTTGGCGGTGCAGGGGACAGGCTCAGCCCCGCGTGTGCCCGGCTGGACCCCCTGGCTCCGGCAGCGGTGCCAAAGCTCCTGGGCGGAGGGTGGTCGGGAAGGCTCTGAGCATCTCCGGCGAAAAAACCCCAGGCGCAAGCAATGCATTCCCATCTACTCTGTTTACCCTGCAAGCCACCTTGAGGCCTTCGGACAAGAGTGATGATGACTGCAGGGACTGATCCTTCCTCCCAGCCTACGCTGCCACGTGAACCCGCTGGCCCTCCGCTCGGCAGGGCAGGCGTTTCCCCGTGCACCCCGGTGCAAGGCAGAAAAGCAGCTGCAAAAAGTTATCCTTCTTCTCCCATGAGTGAAAGGGGCTTATGGCATCAAAGGAAAATTAATTGGGCAGAGTTCGGCGCTTGAAACAAAGCCGGCTCAGGCGCCGCAGCCCCACCGGTGGCTTTATCTCACCGGTGCACACCTTGGCAGCGATGCTCCCGGGGCGGCCCCGGCGCAGGGCGAGGTACCACCGGTACGCCACGTGTGCCCCCCGCCACGGGGGCAGCCCCCCGCCACCTGCGCTCGCAGCTCCCCGACTCCTGCGAGCAGGTAATTAACTCCCAAACAAAGGCAGGGATTTGCAGATTAACCCGGGGCCTGGGAAAGAGTGGGAAAACTCATTTGCACCAAACAAAAGGGGAGGGGTGATTAGTTGCTCCAGTGACAACAGAAAGAGCCAGATAGGGCCAGGGAAACTGATAAAGAAGCGAGAAAGCCTAATATCCCCCAGTTGCCTGCCTTCTCCCCCCCCCCCTTCTTTCTTTCTTTCTAAGCACTAAAATTCCACCATTTTCTATCATGCAAATTTCTGTGCCTAAGTGAGATTAAACTCCGGCAGGCACCGTGCCTCCTTCCCCAAGTCCATTTCCCGCGCTGAGATAAGGCCATCTTTCCTTAATGCATCTCGCAAGGCAGTGGGAGTGTTTTGCAGGCGTGCATTGGAGACGGCTTATTATCAATACAAATAAGAGCTTTCCAGACACCGTCGTCGTCCTCCTCCTCCTCCTCCCTCCCCTCCCTCTTTTAAACCCAGGAACCCAGAGAACAGCTTAAATAGCTGAAGTGTCCTACCGGGAGCAGGGAGAAGGGGGAGGCTGCGCCCGAGATGCTGCTGCTGCAGGGGCAAGAAGCGGGACTTGCTAAGGAAACCAGAGTGGGATACAGGAGAGGAGAGGAAGGGAAAGCATCACTCCTCAGAGGTCAGTGGGGTCCAAGTCCTCTTTCTCGCTCTGGTTTTCTGCCTCCCTCCAAGTTCAGAGCTGGCCTATTGCAAGTGGAACTTCCCTGGATTCTGTCTCTTTGGGATTTTCACCCAGAAACGCCTCTCTCTTCCCAAGGGTCCGAAGCGAACTCCTGCAAACAGGGGCAGTGCTGCTTCCCTGTGCTTTGTCTGGTCTTACAGCAACTCCTCCTAAGAAGAAATGAGGGCTGAGCGAGCGGGACAGGCAGGGACCACCTTCCAGACACTGCAGATGACGTGGGCGCTCCCTGAGCTGTTCATTTTAGGTCCAGCTGTAGTCTGGGATCTTCTTTCCTGGGGAGATCCAGGTGCAAAGAACCTCCTTGTACCTTTTGCAGCTATGTTGTTAGCTCACATCAACTTGGCATCGCCAACGCCGAGCCTGACCCCATTTAAAGCAGTCCCCGAAACAGCAGGTCTGGACTTTGAAGCATTCAATGCCAAGGGTCTGTTGTCTCATTCCTGGGCTCGTTTGTCCCACACTAGTGCAGAGGCTCACCGGCAGCGGGAAGGAGAGATGCACCGACCTGCTATTCCTGGATCGGCAGGAATCACCTTTTGTAGCAGAATTTCAAGACTGACAAGTGTTTCTGAAAGCCTGACCGACAGGGAAAGGTGGAAGAAACGGGGCTTGCATCATTTCAGAAAGAAGGTGGCTAAGGGGTATAGCCACGGTAACAACCTTCCCAAAAGCTAAAGGTTGTTACAAGGAGGACATTGATCAATTGTTCCCCACGTCCGCTGGGGATAGGCTGAGAAAAACTCCACTTCATTTGCAACAAAGAAGGTTTAAGTTAGATATTAGCTATACATTTTCTAATTATAAAGGTAGCGAAGCAGTAGAATAGATCGTCTAGGGAGACTGAAGAACCTGCTTTGTTAAGGATTTTCAAGAATAGCTTTCACACGTGTTTGCCAGCGATGTCTCTGCCTCGTTGCAGGGGGACAGGCTAAATTAGCTCTTGAGGTGCCTTCTACCCACCTATTTTGGGATCTCAACCATCAATATAGTCAACCTAGAAATAAATGTGCAGCACTTCCCTAGCTGCAGCGTGGACATCCTTGGTTCCTGGTGGTTTTCTAGGTGATTCTCTTCCGCTGCCTTGGGGGATCATCCCCAACCCTCACACCCTAGAGGAAACTCCTTCTCCCACCCCTCTCCCTCTTCTGTTCTTTGCTCTTTCCACCCGCAGCACTGCTTCCTCCAGCAGCCCTTGGCAGACACCAGGGATGCCCCAGCTCCTCACTCCCTCCATCCATGGCCACTTGCCAGTGATATCCCCTAAACTCGGGGAGAAGGAGGGATGCACGGCATGGGCTGAGGTTGTTTGGACCGTGGCCGATACGCACCCATCACGCCTGCCTGGGGGAGCAGCAGGCTGCTGAAATCCCGGCTGGAAGGGGAATTGCTCCTTGCCCCTCGCGGCCAGTCCCTTTGGAGAGCACAGCCTGCCCTGGGGCACGATTTAATTGCATCCTGAGAGGCTGGAGTGCTCCTGCCTCCAGAGCTCTGCGCCCAGGCCCTTTGCTGGTGCAGCAAGGGGAAAGTCAGGACCTGCTAAGAGCAACCTGCACACCTCCCTCTTTCTGGCTATACCTGGACTAACCCTGTTTAAAAGGGGAGACCCCCTTTCCCGCCTCCTCTCACTGCTTCTCCTTTCCTATCAGGCTGCAGGGAGGGGCAAGAGGTCCCGCAGCCACGCGCTGAACCTGGCACATCCCTGAAATCTGGCGCTCGGACACCCTGCTTTCCTGGGAGAGAGGGATAAGCACTGCTTCCCGCAAGCTGAATGTTTTTTAGGACAGGATTATACCAGCTTGCATATTGATTGGGCCCATTTTCCAAGGCAGGAGAGTTAATCCTGGCACCCCAGCCAAATTTTAATCGGGGTCATTAAGGCAGGCTGCCCTTTAACTGGACACGATATTCACTTTCATGTCCTGCCTCCAGCGCGCTGCTGCACATTACGCTCTTGGCACCTCCCGCCCGAGAAAGGGCTGGGTGAGCCAAGCAATAGCTCTTGAAATTAGGGGCCCGGTATTTCTGTCGGCAGCGGCGAGGATGTTCAGCGCGTTACAGGACTGAGCCCCTCACTGAATCCTCCAGTACTTAACTGTACCGCTGCAAGGAGTTAAGATATGAACTTTTCCTCCATTACCCAAACATCTCTTCCTAATGATATAGCAAGACACAGGAGGGATGGACCTGGATGTCTGGTGATACGGGAAATTTAGGTCAGGAAACAGGAATCGGAAGAGAGCTGATAGAAATTGTCCCAAATCACCCCAGCGCCTGATAGCGACTTCAGAACTTGCGGGTGATCGACTTTGGCTTAAGAAACTCAGGCAGGTATTAACAGATTGCAAGATAAACAGCAAGGACCCGGGCTGGCAATGCATCCACTTTCTCTCTGTGGTTAATGGAGATGGAGAAAGTCCAGCTCTGTTTAGCTTGTTTGATTGCTTGAAGAGGTAAGAGAAAACGGAAAGGGAGGGAGGGAGGGGGGAAAATAAAGGCCCTGGGTTTGGGTTTTTTTCCCCCCCTTCTATTCATTAGGCTGTCAATAACGCTCAGGCCTGGCATATCGACGGCGAATTAGCTCAACCCGACTCTGTGTACAAGACTTTTTAACCCAGCTTGTTTCCAAATCAATACACCCATCAGCATTCGAAAATTAGCTGGAGACGAGATTCCAATACTCAAGCTGGTGTGTCATGCTAAGACGGCTCCTGGCCAAATCACAGAAGAAGAAGGAGGAAAAAAGGTTCCTAGCAAGGGATTAGAAATTTTCCATTAATCTTCCCTGAGGCTGCCTCCCTAAGAGCACAGCAGGCCCCGTATGCCCCACCACGCAGGCTCCCCCTTGCCCAGCGCACGTCCCCACCGACTCCCGCAGCACGGACATGGGAGCTATCTTGCGTGAATGCCCCTCTGCTTGACCGTCGCCTGTGGCCATGCTCGTACGTCCCCTCGCGAGAGCCCGCCTGTGCTTGCACGCTTGCTGAAGAGCGCGCGTATGCACCCCGCAGACTGCGCAGCCTCAGCGAGGCACGCTTATGTGCCAGCGAGCGCACACTTGGCCACCGCAAGCGCTCCGCCACCCCATGCCGGCCTTCCTCCTCCTCCTCCTCACAGAAGTACAGAGTTTCAACACACGTATTGTTGCTAGGCATACACACACCCCCGCAAAGTACACAAATCTGCCAGCTCTCTCTTTTCCCCCAACACAAGTTTTACTTCAAGCATCGCCTCCAGCATGGAAAACAAAAAAACCCATCAAAACACAACAACAACAAACAGCAACACGGGTTTGCCAGCGACTACTTCGGGAGGCAGAGCTGCCTGTATCAGAGCCCCACGACTACTCCAGGAAAGTTCGATAAATGCATTGCCCGGCTTCATTGGGACTCTCCAAGCCTGTTGATCAGCCTCTATGTTTGCACCAAGTTGTCTTACATGCTCAACGTAGGAGCAATAGGAGGAGAAGACACCAGGGAAAAAGGGAGGAACAGAAATCAAAGCACCAAGCCCAATCCCTCTACGAATTCCCTTCCTCTTACCTTGCACGATGAGATGGACACGCGATGTCTTGGGGTGATTGTCTGTCTGCACGGAGCAAGTGTAGGGGCCCTCATCGTACACGTCCACATCTTGGATCTGGATGCTGTACTGGGTTTTGGTGTTGGCCAAGAGCACCACCCGAGGGTCCAAGCACCACTTGTCATTGCCGGCATAGAGGATGCTGCTGCGGTTCAGCCAGGCCACTCGGGTGACTCGGTTATCCACGGAGCACCTGGGGAGAGGCAGAGAGGTGACCCATCAGCGCGCTGCTCTTGGGCGCTCTGCCCTCCCTTCCCCAGCCCCTCCTGGTCCTCCTGGCACTAGTTTTAGCTTTGCTGCCAGCAGCAGTTTCAGAGACCAAGTGCTTTCAGTGTCCAAAGAGGACAACGTCAGCACTTTACCCGTGGTGCTCAGGGCACCGATATCCATCTAAACTGGTGGCTCCAGAGATTTGCCTACGAGCTTCACAATGATTTCAGACGTAGAGAGGTCAGAGCCACCCGGCACCAGTCACCGAAGGACCTTTTGCTCCTCTGTTCCCATTTGCTTCTTTGCAAACTCGGAGACAACCAGAGCTGAGCCAAAACCTCCGTCCTGAGTCCAAACCACACTTTTTTTGGGGCGGATGCAGGTTGCTACCTCCTGCCCAAACCCATCACTTGTCATTCTCTCTGCAGACCTTCGTATCCCTGCAGCCAGGCAAAGAAATGCAAAGCAGAGCCGGGAAAGCAGCTCGCACTGCTTCACAAAAGGAGCAAGGAAAATTTATCTCAGGAGAAAGCCAGCTCTGACACACCTCTAAAGAGAAACCTTGAGCTTCCTACCATTTGTCCCCGCTGTCAGCTCTTCCTTCCCTACACATCATCTGCATTGCTGCATCTCCCTCGCTTACTGCACCTTACCCCAGCTAAGCACTTCACCTATCAAGCGATGTTTTAGAGGCAGAAATCTTCTATTTCCAGCCTCATTAGGAAACTGCCCCCCCCCGGAAGAGAACACAGCACAAACCTAAGAAGAGACTTTGCTCCTGAAGGGGGTTATTTTGCCCACAGTAGCAGGGGCCAGTCTTGCTTCCCCGATGGTATCTGCCAGCCCTGCAACCCTCCGTTCCCACGTCCCCAAGCAAGGTTTGAATCCTCCATTTCCACAAATCGTCTCCAGACAGCTGAAGAACACAGGGCCTGCTGTCCAAGCCCTTCCCTAGGCAGCAGAAACCCGCAGCCCCCCGAGCCAGTTAAAACCCCGCTTCTCTCCGAGCAAGTTTGGGATTACAGAGCTGTTAGGACTTAGCCGCGCTTTGCTGGATGCCGGCAACGGAGGATAATGTCCCTACATAAAACCACTCAGCCTAAGATCTACTGTTTATATTCTCCCCAATCTACTTCATTACTTGCGCAGTGGCTGGGATGCAAATTAACTTCGGAGGCACTGAAAGAGAGCGCGGCAGCCTCTGGGACGTCTTGCACGGGGTAACTTCGCCAAATGCAAGGGGCTTAATGGGCTATACGTCCCAGACCGCGGTAGCAGAGGAGTTGACGGCAAGGACAAGTGTAACTGTGGCATGTGGTCCATCAGGGACTTATCCCGACACTTTAGGGATTGTTTCTCAGGGTGAGCACGCTTGGGCAGAGCCGAGTAAGCAGTAATAATAGAAGCAACCTGCAAGACAGCTCGAGTCCTCGCTGAGATTCATGCAGCCGTCTACAGCCTCTCTCCCTGCATCTGCCCGTCTGTCTCCTCGCTGGTGGGCTGCTTCCCTTCCCGTGTCCGCTACCGGTGCCAGCAAAGACACAGGTACCCACCTGGGGACAAGCTGTCTCATCTCACCTAGCCTCTTTTTGGAGGTATCTCTTTGGCCCCGGTGATTACAGGAGAAGCCTAAATAACCCTTTCAGCCTCCACACACAACATTTGGAGGTTAGGGATGACGGATCCCCCATGAGGCGACATGCCCAAGGCGAGATGGGTAGTCTACAGCCCAGGACTCCCCTGCCGATTTGCTAGGCACGTACCCAAGCTACTGCACCATCCTCCCTCTCTGGTGTGAAAAACATCCGATAAATTAAACAATTTTATTGCCGTTCCATAATGATATTACGATAATAATAAATTACATGTGAGCAGATTTTTATTATCTACATAAAAAAAGCAATAGAGTCAGCCTGGGCTGAACACCAAGAACTTGGCTCTTGCTCTCAGCTGCATTACAACTTGAGCAAAACCTGAGAATTTAGTTGCTCAAGTCGAACAAAACTTGAGATTTCTTCCTAGAGGATGGTTTTAGTGTATTGTACTCTGGACCTCAACTATGCTGGTAGCTTAGACCTGCGGGGTTTGAATAAAATGCAGGTGGATATTTGATGCTTGGCTCTGGCCTGCCCATCGCAATGCCACGAAATAGGCTCCTGCCATTGCAGCGAGCAGCACTTCTGCACAAACACAGGGGTGTCCACCCTTACTGCCAAAGCCGTATCACGGAGAAGGACTGGGTGATGAGAAGCCAGATGTGGCTTGAATTTCTCGGACCGGTCCCTTCTGTGGAGATTATCCCTGAGGACCCGTAAGCAGGCTGAACTAAAAATATATATTTCCTCTCTCCTCCTCCACACCATTTTTTTTGTGAAATGCATCAGCTTGGAGATCCCTGGATAATAATGGAGCCAGACAGTGTGTAATCCAAGCATTCCCTCTATCATATGGGCATTTAAGTGCTTTTGAAAAGCAACGGGACTCAGGTAACGCATGAGGCAACAGTGAAATAAGTGCTTTCGCCCTTCACAGCACCCGGTCACAATCTCTCCTTATCACCTAGACACGCTTCTCTGTCCCTGGGATCGGCAAGCTTAAAGTTGTTATTTTATTTCCTTCCCTGCCTCTTAAAGCTCCCAAGCCAATATATATATAATAAAGTGCAGAAACAGCTCCCGGGATAGACGCACTTTGACCTCTGGATACGGTGTGCTATTTAGGGGACGACGGGTCGCGCTCCTACCTGAGCTCCTTCCAACCACCATGCCAACCCCGCTCCTCCTCGCACAAGCGCCGGTCGGGGTTCCCGCGGCCGAGGCTCGCCGCAGCGACCCGATGCTCTTCCAGCCCCTCCATCTGCTCCCCCTTCCCTCCTCCAGCAGCTCCTCTCGCCACAAGCCCGGCGCAGGGATGGGAAGCCCTCCTCTCCCGCATGCAGGCAGCCGAGCGGAAAGCCTCTGGCTTTGGCCGGGAAGCCAGGCTCCAAGCACAGGTGGAGAGCAAAGCCACCGCTGAGCCTGCAGCCTCCCCCCTTTCCACCCCTCTCCTGGCAAGGTGCAAAGCCCAGAGATGCTTCCTCCACCTCGCTGGAGGCTCTCACCCTCCCTCTCGCCCTATGATGTGCCAGGGAGGGAGGGGAGGGATAGGTCCCCGGAGTGCCGGAAAACAGCACTTGCCTCCAAAACGAAGATGTAAAAATAATTAAGCACAGATGAGGTAATTTTCTCTCTCAAGATCCTTAATCCTTGTTGCGTTCCTGCTTGGAAGGCAAGGCCTTCTCCTCCAGGAAGATGAAAAACTGCTGTCTGTCAGCACAAGGAGGAGACGCTGCTGCTCGCGCTCTCTGCTGTTTCTTTCCCTCCACACCCAGAGTCCCAAGCCCCAGGGTTTCTCCTCTGGGAGGTGGAAACACTGCTAAAACACCACTGCTGCATCATCCTGGGGGCAGGCATTGATGGTTTGCAGAGAGATGTAGCTCCTCACGCTGCACCAGACCCTCTGCTCCCTGCTGCCACTGAGGGCACCTCAAAACGTCCACAAGTGATGGAGTTTGGGTATTTTAAGACAGTTGCGTGCACTGACCGAAGGTGAGAGCTGCGTGCGCGCATCTTCCCCACTCGTCCCAGCCTGCTTGCTCATGCCCTTGTCCCACACTCCCTGGGCAATGATGCACGGCGGGTGTAAAGGGGATACAGGCGCAGGCTAGTGCTGCCCTTTCCAGACCTGTTAGCATCTCTGCAGCCGAAGCTCCTTGGCTTTGCTAACCGCCCTCTACAAGCAAGCTGGTCCATTAGGACTGGCCGTTCTCCCCCAAACCAGACGGCGTTCCCGCAGCCTGAGGGGCTGAGCTCGTACAGCCAAAGTCCTCACGCCTGCACCCTCCGCACCCCACGCAAGGGGTCCAAGGGTGCAGCCGACAGCCCGCCCAGCTGCAGGGACAACAGTAGGAGAATGAAATTGGAAGCGGGAAAGCATCGCCATCAGGTTTCTGCCACCTTAGGTAACACAAGCACAAAGATGAGCAGGGCTGAAAATGCCAGCAAAGCCCTCGGTGGGGACAAAACAGCCCTGGCCAGAGGGGAGCAGGCTGCTTTGCAGACACGGACCTGCTACCAAAAAGCCCACGACCAAACCGCAGCCACCACAATCCACCATCAGGAATAAATAAGCAACAGGGTGCCAAAGCTGAGCGCCCTGACCACTGATCCCGCCCGTGCTTCATACACCCCCCGGTGCCTCCCTGCATTTTCGGCGCAGACACAGATGGCACACGCCAGCAATGACATGCCTTCCTAAATTTCTCTCTTTGCTTTCACAAGTTTGCACACAGAAAATGACGGGAGAGGAGGTGGCCCGGCAGCGGGGGGAAGGAGGTTTTTAATTACTGAAGTGCGGTAATTGGCACACAACACTTTTTTGTTGCCTCTCACACAGATCGCTGGTGTTCCAGAGGGCTGGGCTGGAGAGCACAGATTGTCTCAACCCAGCAAGACACACAAGAAATGAATAATGTTAATTAGAACTGAAAAGAGCTCAGTGAAATTACCAACCTGATTGCTGCTTTCATTGCAATTATCAGGGTACAAGCTCCATCGCGGGGAAGCAGGGACGGGCCTAAGCCTGGCTCACCGCAGCAAACTTGGTGGCCCAACCTGGGGCCATGACCAAGCTGACCAGCCCCTGCACTTGACACCCCCCGGGCTCGCTTCTCCTTCCACCACCACCTAATTTTCACTGTGTGCCTGCCCTAGAGAAACCCCCTTCCCAAATCCAGGCCACCTGATGGAGTTTCACACGCGTTGCGCCACAGCACCGACCCACCGTCAAGCATCCCTAGATGCCTTTTCTTCTTCTTCCCAGTCTAACGCAGCAATTCCCAGATGCCTCTGGATTTTGAAGCAATCCATTCCACACCAGCAGTGTCTTGTCTCTGCTACGGGCTAGACCAAGTTGGAAATCAGTTTGCAGGAACTAGCTTGGGATTGAGTTTAAAACTGGGTGCAAAAGCCTCCCACTGAGGCTAGGCAAGGAGACAAGCTGCTCCAGTCTTGCCTTGTCCCCAGCATCTCATGTCCCAGGCAGCACCTTCCAGCCTCTGCACCATCAGCCACGCTATAAATGATCAACTAAACTAGACCGCCGCCGGAGGCAGGAGCTTCACATCTCAGATTTATTTCTGTGATTATCACATTTTATTGTTATTTATTAGGATTAATTAAAGGCCTGGCTGTGAACAACTCAATCCCATTCAGGCACAGTCCCACTGCTCTCATAGACTTTCCTATGATGTTTATGCTTCAGTGGCAACAGAAGTTTGGCCGTCAATTCCTGAGGGAAAGCTGGGGTCAGGTTGTCCCACGCTGCTTGGGACACGTGCTGCCCGTGGCCCCGTAAAGCTGGGATGCGCACACCATGGACAGCCCGAGGTGTGGTTATCATGGAAAAGGTGGTCTGGAAGCTTCTGTATTAATAAATATTAAGCCAAAACCCTTGCTGCCACAACCCAGTCTGGTTTCCCTCTCCTTTCTCTCTGCTGTATTGGGTTAAGTCATGCACTAGCGATTTCTACCAATCCAGCCCTTCTTCAGCAGGATTTACAGCATCTGCTCACTTTCCGTGCGCATACAGACTGCGTACGCTTACACACACTGACTGCAGCATCGCGTGCTTGCAGAGGCACCAGCACGCAATGTTACCCTACGCGCCAAGCGCCAACCCGACAGACAAGGCTGGCGCAGACATACCGCGTTTTTTGCGGGTGTTGCGTGCATGCGACACGCAGCACATCCCCAGAGCACGCGTGCTCACCGACGCATGTGGCAAATGGCACGTGCACCTCCAGCAATAATCCTGTCCCGCTGACCCCTCGCCACGCTGCAAGCGGGGCGGCAGCAGCAGGGACACCCATCTCAGTCCATCGAGCTTGGATGACTAGGCTTGATGTGCAAACCCGCGCGGGTAACAGGCTCTGTGCAGGGCCTAAGCAGGGGACATTCACAGTGGCAGATGGACTATGGGATTAAAATGGTCCATAGGTTTGGTCCTGGCCTGCTGAAAGCCCCAACTGCTCACCCAGGCGGCTCTAACGGGGGCTCGAGGCTCACCCCAGTGGGGTCTGCATGCCCGTGTGGTTGACACAGCGGTGGGGTTCTTGGCATGTCCATCCTCACCTGCGCCCCAGGACCACCCCAGCCATCCTCGCCCTCAACCGCAAGATCAGCTGGAGGGCATCCCTTGAGCTCACCCTGATGTGACACCACCAAAGACGCAGCCCGAGGACTTCTTCACAGCACAGCACGGCTGTCAGGGCTGAGAAACCGCTTCCCTGCACAGGGAGCCTGCCACCCACCAGGCAGGAGCTGACTGAATGATTAACTCAGCAGTGGGGTCCGGCAGAAAAGGGGGGGCCCCGCTGGGGCTGGCGCCTACCTCCAGTCCCCCCCCTGCAGCAGCCGGAGCATCTCCAAAGGCTGCGGGGTGAGGAGGTGCCCTCAGATCAGCTGCCGCTCCAATGCCTCTTCAAAATCACGCTGAGCTGGTCAAAAGCAGCGCTCAGAAGTGGAAAATAAAAACCCTTTGTGTTTCCCCCTCTCTTCCCTGCCCAGACAGAGTTTCATCTCGGTTGTTGCAGAGGGAGTCGGGGCTCTGGACCCGGAGGTCCTGCCTTTCCCACCGGCTCGCTCTGCAACCAAGTTCCTTGCAAGTCCCTGTCCTTCATTTCTGCCCTCTGCAAGGCTTTAAAGATATCTGGCACCTCCTTCCCAGGGAGGGCGAGTTAACGCATGTTTGCAAAGTACCTGATCTCCTCAATTGCAAGTTTATACATACAAATGATTCACACTAATTACATTAATAATAATATACCAGGCTCGAAAAGATCCGCCTTGGTTCTCTGCCCGGGATTCGCAGAGCTGCAAACAACTCCCCGTATGCTGACTTAGACGAGCTTATTGGCAAATGCCAAGGAAACAGGAGGAAACCGGACTGGGGAGGAAGGAAGAGCTGCAAAAAGAGCCGGAGCTCCCACTTTGCAGCCTGCTGAGCAAGCACAAGGCAGGGTACGGAGCGGCCACGAGTCACGCGAGCACCTCTGCGTGCACCCAACACCCCGCCGGTCCCGGGAGACCCCTGCGCCGGCACCGAGGGCTGGTGCAAAGCAGGCAGGTCGCGATGCAGCAGGCAGGGATGGCTTGTCTGGAAAAGTCTTTATCTCTCTGCAATGCAGCAGTGCACTAGCACCTTTCCAAGTCCCCTGCTCCCGTGCTCGCCTCATCCAGCCTTTCTATTTATCCTCCTATTGTCTCTGCTAACAACAGGGCTCTGCACATCTATAGCATCTTCCATCTCAGCATCTCGGAGCGTGTCACAAAACATCAATGAGGGCAGCCGCTCCGAGACCGCGCATCGAGGCAACGTGTCCCTAACCTGGGCTCCCACCCCTGCGGCTGACCCCGCGGAGCGGCACCGGCGCGTGCTCCTGGCCCATCTGCTTGGGTGCCCTCCAAAAGTGCTAATGGTCCCGGGGAATGGGGGTGGCGCCAGCACCAAACCGCTTTAGGCAGCTGTGCAGGGACACGGCCGGTTTACTAATGAAATGCCACCCCCTCCGGGGAGCTCCTGCAGCGCCGGGATCCTGCACTGAGCTCCAGGGACATTTTGTTCCTCCTGATTTTCTCCGTTTTCGCATTCCCTCCAGCCCAAGTAATTGCTCAGGGGGCTCCTGGATGCCAGCAGGCAAGCAGCCCAGGGCGAAAGTCAGCCCTTCCCCGGCGGTCTTCCAGGGCTGCCTAACGAAAGGGTCTTCCCTTCTGCAGGGAGAGCACCACCCCAGACCAGGTCCAGGCTCTGGCAGCTGCCTGCCCGCCGTCTTGAGAGGCTTCAAAAGGAGGCGTGGAAAATGCCACAAGAAGAAAATAACTCCGTAACGATCTCATCCTCTCCCCCTAAGCGTTACAGAACAGTTTAAACCCTGTAAAATAAGGTCTCCTCAGCTGAGGAGGTGTGGAGAAGAAGTCTCGTCTCTCTGCCTCCAGAAAACTGGAGACCTCTCTCCTTTTGCCCTGCACTGTTCTCTAGAAAAACACTCCTTTGCCACTTGCAAGCCCTGGGTTGAGCCACTCAAGACACCCCAACTCCCCATCCTTCTCTTCCCCC
>NW_008795485.1:1940630-1966977 GCF_000699145.1 Aptenodytes forsteri
TCTCCTCCTCCAGCCCAGCAGGGAAGTTCCTCCAGGCTGTACTCCCAGCAGTGAGCGCCGATCCCCGGCACTGAACTCGCTCAATTACGAGCTGTGCCCCCTGAATAAATCCTGGTTCTGCTTTGCGCAATTGACACTAATGGCCCAGGAATAAAGCGATGCCATCCACCCCAACGGTCTGCAAAGGAGCACGTTTAACTAAGCACACAGGCAAGGGACTGCTGAGCTTAACTGCACTGAAAATGTATTCGAAAGGAAGCGATGCACTTAACTTATTACAAGTGGGAAACTATCACTGAAGTGGCTTTTCCTTAGAAGCTGAAGCACAAAACAGGAACGGCGAGGGGTGAGCACTCTCTGCCAGGACTGCGGAGAGGAGGGAGCAGGAGCCGGTGGTCGCTGAAGGATGCTGTGGGTCAGGAGACAGCGGGACAGGAGGAGCAGGGGGCAAGACGGGAGCGAGAAGTGCTGCAAACAGAAGGCTGAAGGGCACTGACGGGGACAGCACGGGGAAATCTACCCAGGGAAGAGCACAAGATCGGGTATCAGGTTTTCAAAGCACTGGCAGAGCTCTCCAGTAGCCCAGGACACTGGAACGCAGGGCTGCGATGGGGAGACGGGGGGAGTTTGCACTGGTACCGGCTGTGGCTGACCAACCGGGTCTGCCTGTAGCAAACACATTCTGCTACACACTCTCCGTATATTTGGCATCTGAGAATAATTGCAGGTTACCACGTCACCTTCCTACACCGGTTCTCCCTCACGCTCCTAACCGCAATTTCATCACAACACCCAAGCTCTTATTGCTTCTACTGGCAGATGGGCAGAGATGGACAGAAAGAGGATGATGAGCAAACGCTTAAATTTAAAAGAGAGGTGGTCCAGGCAACACAAGACTGCACGGGAGGCACAGGGCATCCCAAACCTTTGGGGATGAATCCCCGAGCCTTGCAGCACCACTCTGGGTCCCAGGGTGATGGGGAGAGGACCTTCCCCTTTGGCAGAAGAAGAGGCTTCCCCATCCAAGGTCACAAGAGACCGAGACAAGAAGATAACCTGTGCCTCTTGCTCCGACATCTATCTCCTCATGGAAACCAGCTCCCTAGCAAGAACCTACGCAGCCTTCTTACAGACACTCAAAACCCACCACGCAGCCAGATCTTCCCCATCACATAACCAGAAGGGTGTTTGCCACGTGTACAAAGTGCAAGCGCCTCATCTCATGACCTCCTGTCACGATGGGATGGGGACATGTCCCTGAGAGAAGGTGCCGGAGGAGACACCGGTGCCACAAGGGAAGTGGAGAACCAAGTAGGGGGAGAGGGTGGACAGGAGGGACGTCAAGGAAGGAAACATGACGGAGCCGAAAGCAACGGGACCTTCCCCAGCCACGCCACTCGCACCAGTACCCTCTCCCCATTTATAAAATGGTGCTAATGAGAGCGAAAACAAGAGAGGGAGGGAGGGAAAGGACCCTTCCCACTACAGGCCCCTCCTTTCCTCCCCTCTCCCCTTGAGGACATCATCCTTAAAATATATTTCATTTCACAGCTGCATTATGGTACCACAAAATCCTGCGAATCCAATTTAAGAACAGATTACCTCCTCACTTACTTCATTTGAAGCAATTACATGTTAATTTTCATTGAGACCAGCCTAATGCATACCAATCTGATGCTGCAATCTCATTTGAATACTTGAGGGAATGCTAGTTGGGCTCCGGGCTCTGGAGGCTTGTATTTAAAGGGCCACTTCACATTTCCTTTCCCTTTTCCCCTGGTTATTTACGCTTTCGTCGCACTTGTGGCGCTCCCTCCCCCCCTTCCCAACGTTCCCAACAGCTGGTGCCACTCGTGAGACCAACTAAAAAGGCCAAATAAGTTTTGCAGCAAACCTCGCAGAATAATGCTGCGCCCATCACCAGCCTGGTCCCCAAGGCAGGACCTTCCCCAGGCCAAAATTCAATATTGCCGACGTCTTTCTGCATCAAGTAAATAACATTCCAGCATCAAAGTCACTGGTAAACACGTGCTGCTACTGCACATGCCTCTGCAAAGTGACTCCTCCTCCTCCCAGGCCAAGAACAGCCTCTGCCAGGTTTCTAGCTGATGGTTACCTTCTGCTCCTTCACGCTCACTATCTAGCCAGGCCCACGGTATTGATTGGCGTCTCGGACACCAAGCTTTGAGTAATTAATAACGCCACGAGAGTGTGGATTCAGCTCCTGGTTGAGCCGTGGAGACATGCCACCTCTGTCTCGCTGTACACATTTCGGTGATAAGCATTCGTGTTGGAGGCTGCACCTTAATTAGATTTTTCAGATTGCAAAGGGCCCTGAGACACTTGTGCAGACACCATATAAATGTATATTGCATTGTACTGTAATTAATCCAAGGTGACGCAGAGGCAGATGGAGCAGGAGCATGGGACCGATTCACAGCGAGACAGCCGGCCCCAAGACTTCAGCACGTCGCAAGCCCAAGCCCACCCTGCAGCCCAAGCTCCATCAAGCTGCAAACCAAGAAAGCTCCCTCTTCACGCCACCCACCAAGTGCTGGACTACCACCAGAGACGTGTTGGACAACAGGTATTTGGATGAGCATCTCAGAAGCAAAAGGTTTCCAACAAAAAGCAAGACAAGAAGAGATTAATTGCAGCTCTCCCTCCCCAAAAGAAATAATGGATTGCGCTGGGCAGTTGTCTGTGCCACTGCTGAAAGCACTCGGACCTCACAGCTGTGGGTCGCAGCAGGGGCTCCCCAGACATTCGTGTCCCACATCAGACAGTAGGATGCTCCACGAGCACTGATGGAAGCGACGGGATGAGGCTGGTGAAGACAAGAAGAGATGAATTGCAGCTCTCCCTCCCCAAAAGAAATAATGGATTGCGCTGGGCAGTTGTCTGTGCCACTGCTGAAAGCACTCGGACCTCACAGCTGTGGGTCGCAGCAGGGGCTCCCCAGACATTCGTGTCCCACATCAGACAGTAGGATGCTCCACGAGCACTGATGGAAGCGACGGGATGAGGCTGGTGAGATAGTTTTGTTGGAGAAAATCTTTGGGGAAGGAGTTTGCGCTGAGGATAACTCAGGAAAGGTGCAGAAGCTGCTGAAGTGATAGAGGAAAAACTATCGTCTGAAACATTGTTCAACCTCCTGAAGCCTTCTGCGCCCATGCAAGCGACCTGCCTAGAGCTGGGGGAAGGCTTTTGCATGCTAAGAGCTGTGGGACTCAGTGCTGGTCATTTTTTGCCTGACTGATACGAGTTCCCCTGAAAACAGAGATGTGAAATCCGGGCTTGGATAGCGTGGGGCTGGTCTCTGCGTCCACGGGTATTCTGCCGGCAGCAGAGACGCACTGCTGGCCCTGAACACATGCAAGCCTGGAGACGAGCTCGCTTTGTACGCGACTGCCTCACCGTGATGCTGTTCCCTTCGTACTGGGCCTGCCAAGAGGTTTCACACGCATTTGGGAACTCCCTTTATTTCAATTAATGCAATACAACCGCTGCTGCTTGAGTCCAACGGCCTTTGCCTCCAGGAAGCCAGCTGAAACGCCAAGCAGGTGTCAACCCGAAGCTACAGCACTACCACCGGCACATCGGACCCTTTATGCACTGTCGCTGGGCTGGATGAGACCCCTGGGGAACATCATCGCTGCTCCAAGCCCCACGGTAGCTTGTTTGACGGGTCCCAGCGCGGTGGGGGAGATCTCCACCTCCCCACGAACACGACGTCTCAAGCCTCAACCGTGCTCAGGTACTGACCCACAACCCTCCCTGGGCTGGGAGGCTGCACTTGCAAGAGGGGAGCCTGCTCTCTGCCAAGGAACTGGTGGGTTTGGATGGGATGAAATAAGTCACGGGGCCCTATGGGGTATGGCGAGGAACCAGATAATCAGGATTCAGGGGAGGAAAGGCAGTTACCTGGGTAACAGTGTGCTGCTAACACATCTGCCACCCCGCAGGAATTCCCAGATGCTGCTCAGCTGCGAGAGCAGACCCACAGACCAGACTGCTGCTGCTCCAGCGGCTCGGCGGCATCACAAGGACGAACGCACGGGTGTTTTCCCCGACGCGCTTCCAGGCTGGGTGGGAAACCAGAGGTCACCCCGCGCCTGAGCCCTGCCCCGACGCAGCCCCCAGCCACGGGCAGCTTTCGGCAGGGCCAGCAGCTCTTGCTGTCCATCCCCGCACCCCGAATGAGGGTGGCCATCACCGAGACACAGAAGGGGCTGACATCCCACGGCTCTGCTGTCCTGCCCCGGGTAGCATCCCTTCCTAATGGACTCGCCCCGTTTTTTTCCTACTCTGTCTCCCATCACACTCGCTTCCCAAAAGCTCCTCTGCAGCGAGCAAGGAAGGAGATGCCTCTGCTGGCAGACACGGATGCAGATGCCAAGGTGACTCAAGGACACAGCAGGTGCTGGCGACACCAGCACCCAACCTCTTACGTCGTTGCACCCTCTTCACCCAAGACCATTCCCCACCACCCACCTTTCACCAGCGACCCACCCCTCCGCGGCGAGGTGGGGACGGCAGCACCCTCCGCTCCCCATACAGCTGACCGCAGCACCTGTTAGGCAGGTGGAGAAGCACCCGCACCCCAGCTAAAACAACAGGGTTGCGGCGGCTCGGGGACACGCTGTCAAAGCGCCAGGAGAGACTTTGGTTGCCCGTTTCCCACTGAACCAACTCAGTCCCTGTACGAGTCTTTGAAAAACGCATCCTTTATAGTTTTCCATTTTGATGTCACATCTGTAAGAATATATGGTGGGTTTGGTTTTTCTCCCTTCTCCTCACCCTCCTCTTCTTTTTAAGAGGAGATGTCACACTTTGAACTCTAATTTTTATTTATTTTATTTTCCTAGAAAAGGGCCGACTCCCCACCGAGCACAGAAGGAGAAAGAGAAAGGGAGGTGGGGAGGAAGCCTTCAAAAAGTGCCCAGATTTAATTTTTTATCAGAGGAGCAGAAAGAGAAATTTGTTGATGATCAAACAGTTTCAAGTACCTTAAAAGAAAGGGACCGTCAGTTAATGGAAACTACTTAAAGGAATTACATGAAAGCCATGGCAGACGCTCGAGAAGCAGAAAAGATGCTGTAACCAAGTGGAAAGCCAAACCCATCGGTCCCAAACCGCTGGAGCAGTGAGAATCAGTAGGTGAAGTATTTGCTCTGCAAAAGCAGCAGACGATGGGATAGCCGGTGGTTTGCAGAGGTGCTGAGCCGGCTCAGCACCAGCAGCTGCCTGAGGGAGCCCAGCGCCTCTGCAAGAGCAGCCCCGGCAGGCTTTTTACCTGCTCACTTCCCTGCATAGCTAAAACAAGTGTAGGCAGTCAAATAAAGGGCTGCATTGCTTTGAAAAACGGCACCCCGGGGGCTTCGTGTTTTCCTTTTCCTCCTCGGCACCTTCCAGCTCGAGTGTGCTCAGTTTATAAATCCAAAGAGGGTGGGATTGGTTCATTTTTTTTTCCCCCTTTGCTTTCGTTTTAATCCACTGGCAGCACTTTGCAACTCAGGCTGGGATCTGAAAAGCCAGCAGAGCCCTTTGCGGGTCGGGCGCAACGGGATGAGGGACAGAGCGATTTAGGGAGGGGAAGAGCAAGGATAAGAGGAGGAGGAGGAGGGGGAGAGATGCACAGCAGCACCGAGATAGCCTGCAGCAGAGCCAGAGGTGGACAGGACTTGAGAGATGGAGACCAATCCATCCTCAACCCCTAACCCACCTTCCCAAGCCCCTCCTTGCCAAAGCCTTTAAGAGGCCAGATCCTATTGCTTCCTGAACTGTGACCCACCCGGCTTAGCTCGGAAATCTTCTAAATAGGAAAACAGAGCCGCCGTTTGCTTTCATGCAAGTCAGTGGTGAGCAAAGCCCAAGGGTTGCATTAGATTAGCAGCCGGCTCCTCTGAAGGCATGGAAACTTTGATCATTTAATATGTATGCGCCGTGTCGGAGCAAACAGGTCTCCAAACCCCAGTAAATGTTTTTATTAGGGCAGCTCTGGCTCTCGTGCCCAAGCCTTGCTCCTTTTGGACTCTGGGGATCTTGTTGTGATTGGAGAGACACTGCTCAACATCTCCCTCTCTCCCAAGAAGGGCCGTGCAGCTCCTGCCTTGCTTTTCCCTTGCATCACGCTTAAAACGCATTAGAGCCCAGTAGCCTGAATGATGGCAGGAGCACCCCAAAAGCAGCCCCTGTCTTCCTCAAAGCACCTGCTCCTCTTGCACCTTGCAGGTGCACCCAACGCATGGACGCAGATGTCAACACCGATCACGGCGAGAGCGGGGGCTCTGCTCTTCCTCCTCTGTCACCACCAAAGCAGCCACAACAACCGTCTAGAGCTTCCAACCCTGCTAGGACAGGGCAGGGCCGGCCACCCTCGGCGGGAACCCACCAGGCAGGAGCAGAAATCTCCTCTCTGGAGCTGGCTGAGGTATTGCACGAACCGACCCCAACCTCCCCCAAGCGCAGAAGCAGGAGCGGAGTATCTCGGGGTTATCAGAGGCACCGTATGATTTTTTGCTTTTTCATTTGCAGACGACTTGCAATGACTCGGGTTTGGAAATGAGTTATTCCCAAAGCGATTATTTGTTGTTGAAAATGTCAACTTTGCTGGAAATTTCAAGGAGGAGGGAAAAAAGAAAAAAAGCATAGGTTGCAGGTCGTGTGTCCCCCCCCCAATGCAAAATGAAGATAATCCCGCTCGTCGCTGGATTTCCAGCTCCCAGAGAGCTGGGCTTCAGGTTAGGAAACAGTGCACGAAGAAAGAACGGGGCCAGATATAATCTCAGCGTACAAGGACTCCAATGTAAAGGACGCTGGGCCAGTATCATAAATACAAGTGCACACAGCTACTTCCCTGCTTACATCTGTGCCTCGAGAAGCCCTACAAGAGCCATTCTGGGGGAGAAATTACACCGCTCGTGTCCTATTAAAGTGGCTCCCATTTATTTTTTTTCTGACTCTAAAAAATATTTACATCCAAAATAGACAAGAAAAGCCTAGTGCCAAGAAAATAGGGGATTTTTATAGATCTTGTTTCTGCAAGAAATTACCAAGACAACAAGTCACTAAGTTCTGAGAAAGGATTTGACATTTTCCTGAATAAAAATAGCACCTGAAGTGGCATCGCTTAGGGTAACGCCTTATGGGCACACGCTACCAAAGCAACTGGAGAATGAAAACCTTCCCACGGCACGGCAAAACTCGCCCGTGGGATCCCACCGAGGATGCCTCATTGTCTACCCTTTTCTATAGGATTTCACACTAGTTTCCAACAAAACTCTATTGGTCTCATCCCTATTAAGTTTGATTGGATTTTTTTTTTTTGCCATAAAGGAAATTACAAAGGCTAGCAATTGTCTTGCTTCGAGGCATACACACGTCATCAGCTCAGAGCGGAATGACAATTACCCACGCGGCGCCATACTGTACAGCTAGGTGTGTTGGGGGATTTTTGTATTGAGCAGAAGGGCAGGTGTTGGGTTTGTTTGTTTTTTTTTCCCAGCAGCTTTGGATCAAATCCCCGGTGCAGCCACTTGTGTCGCGAGATCTGCCTATAAAAACACACTCCAGTGATCCAACCCACGGCTGCGCCGGGCTACCGCTGCTGAAAGCAAGAGCGAGAGGCAGACGATAGGTACGGGGTAGGAAGGGACCGCCTGGTCCAGCTAAAAGATGCGTCTCCCAGAGACGCAGCTCTGGCAGTTTTACCATTCACTCTTTCTCTTAAAAGCTAAAAAACCAACCCCCAAAACTGTGCGATCCCATCAGAGCTGTGCACACGATATCACGCCACGGAAAAAAAGGAGACCACATACTCCAAATACAGGGGAAAGCTTGGACAACAAATGACTGAATGAGGACACCGGGATTTTGTATAAGCGCTATGACCATCACAGCTTTCTGCATTTTCTACCTCCGGCAACAGAAAGCCCCGAGGTCCATGGAGAACGGCAGACCGCGCGGCGTTTCCAGTGCCACGACCGCCGCAGACGTTACGGGGAAAGCTGCCGTCGGCTGCATCGTGTGCACCCACCAGTGCGGATGCTCCTCCACCAGGAACACGCACCCACCTCCCGGAGCTGAGAGCAGGGTGCAGCCCAGCTGCATCTCTCCTCTCCAGGAGAGATCACGTCTCCGCAAGCCACGGTCCTCTCTTCCCCGCGACTGCTGATTAACGCCTGACCCGTTTCGTGACTAACGATCCCCTTCCCGCGCACACGTGCCAAGTGCCAGGCGTTGACCCAAGGCCAACGCTGCCTCCCGCGCCTTCGGATGCAGCCGCGCCAAGCGGACGGGCAGGCAGATGGACAGCGAGGAGGAGGAGAAGCGGCGGCAACGCCGACCGTGCCGGGAGAGCCAGGGAAGGGAAGGGGCATGCCTTCTGCTAGGTGCTTTTGTGCACCGATCTGCTGCTCTCCCCAGCGAGGCCAAGCTGCCCCACCTCATCGCTGCCAACGTGGAGGCTTGACCCTATTTATCCAGATGGCCCAAATCCCCCAAGCACTGAGGCTCCTGCAGTTTTCCAGGAAAACGCCCAGCGGTCTCATTACATCCAAACCCTCCTCCTTCGCCCAGCCCAGCAAATCCACTCCTTCCTCCCTGTCTGCCCCGAAAGTCAGAGGAACAGGGGGAAAGCAGGGACCGGCAGGGAGAGGTGGAGATTTCATCTATCGAGAGGCTTGCTTTCTTCCCCTGTTTTAAAAACTAGAATATAAATGTGTTTATTTATAAATCGAAATTCAAACTAATTATTAGCTGGAGGCTTTCAAGTAAAAATGTAGGTCATGCAATATTATTTGGGATAAGAGCAATTGTCTCAGCTTCAGGAAGCGGTAAGTAATGGAGACTCATTAGTTGTCCAGCTTGGTCAAGCAGCAAACACATCCACCCGGCAGACCGGCGGCACCGGCTCTTAACACAAAATTTGGCACCCTTTCGACTGCTGTCCCCTGCCTTCAGCCCAGCCACCCTCTCCTCTTGCACCCGAGGAGTGCTGGACCAGAGCTGCCTGGTCCCCACCCCAGCAGCCAGCAAAGGTTTTGCAAAGGGCTCAGACACAGAGGGGCGAAGCACACCCCACAGCATACCCAAACTCACGGCCAAAGGACAAGCTGGACCTGACAATTATGATATTTAGAAATAAAAAAGAAAAAATCCAAACAGACAGGAATTGTGGAGACTACAAAGACAGGAGCCCGGGATGCACGTTTTAAGCTACTCCTTAAAACAGAGGTGAAAGCATGGTGAGAGCTTCCTCTTTCCGCCTCTCAGCCATCAGAACCGACTAAACTCATTGCACTAAAGAAACATTCTTTGCGCCCGTTTCTGTTTTAAGAGGAGCCTTTCTAATCTTGGGATGTGAAGAGCTGTGAATCTTCAACAGCTTTTCACCGGTGCCAGGGCTTGTGGGCAGCAGATATCAAAGCCAAAGCCAGGGAAAGCAAAACATTTACATGTAAGAAAATGTTCTGCAGCAAGAAAATCTTTGCGCCTGCATCCAGTCAAAAGGAGCAGCATCGGGAGATAACTCCTCCAAGCCAGCCCAAGTGCCTGAGACGGCACGCATAGCAAATGTAACCTACTTGCAAGTCAACTGTGATCAAGGCGAAACAGAAAGGTTACCAATTAAAAACACTGAATGATTTCAAAGAACAAAGAAATCTATGGACATTGTTTGATTGTGCATATTCTGCAAGAGAGAAAAAAATAAAAAAAAGAGGCTAAAAATAGGCTGGATGCTGCGAGCCAGATCCTCAGCCCGGCAAAGACACCAGCTTTGGGGAGTTATGCGGCTTTACCCATGCAGCTGTCATTGTTGCTAAGTTCTGATCTCTATTTAAACTTGCAAAAGGTTTTCTTTTCCCACAAAAATACAAGAATCTCCCCCCCCCCGCCATCTTGGAGCTCATCTCTCCTAAAGCAGCTCACATGATGATGATCAAAAATAAGCCCTCCAAGCCTAAGCTCACTAACATTCATTTCTCTCCTGCTAATGCTGGACTTCTTACTGTTAATCCTTAAATAAGAATGACAGTACCTGAAGCACCTAACAACCCCGTACCATAAACAGAGACAGCCTCTGCATTCCTAATTTAGCTTGCCACATGAGAGCTGACACTAATCCCAGATCCTGAGTCCCGGATATCTCCAACGTAAATGCCATCGCCTTGCTCACCTTGACATTACTGAGCAGCCTGAACTTTCCTCGTCCTGCTCAACTTTCGTAACTGGTTGTTCGGTTACCGCATCAAAAATTGCCAATTTTTGCAATCTGCAATTGCAGATAACTGCTTCTAGGTCTAAGAGTCCAGTTTTCCAAGGGCTCCAGACTGGCACAGAGCAAACAGTGAGAAACAGACATCTGGCCTCCTGCTCAGCCTAACGGCGAGTAAATGGATTTGCTCCCAAAATACCAGGAACCTGGGTAAGTGGGTAAGACGCAGGAAAAGAGCGCTTGACATTTTGCAGGGACTCCAGAAAGAAAGGGAAGCGAGGCTTTAAAAAGAAGAGCTCACCCATCATTCCTCGGTGGATGTTAGTGTTTATCTCCAAAAAGGCAATCTGAAAACAAAAGACTACAAGGAACCGCAGCTGCCTCCTGCAAAGCAGGCACCAAACCCAGCAACTAAATGCAATCTTTAACGTGAAAAGCAGAGAGGAGGGAAGGCTTTTTGCCTCCCCCTGCAAGCAAACTGCAGCGTGGCTTTAACTCTACACCAACTTCTGGGGCTCGCAGAATAACTACCCCCATCAGGGTGAAGGTTAGCACGCTGCAGCTGCAAGCCAGCCACGAGCCAGAGACAAGAAATACCGCCAGAGAGGTAAGAAGCAGCGGCAAGTGCCAACAATAAGCCAGGCACAAGCCCTAAACTTTATTGCAAGCCCCCGCGGGCCCCGCAGGCACGCCGTGGGCCAGCTCCAAGCTGGCGAAGGGAAGGTGCCAAAGCCCATCATCCTGTCAAAGCCGTCAGCTGGCAGGGCTGCTGTGGCATGCCGGGGCGGGTGGCCCCGCGCCGCGGCCGGGGGACGGGCAGCGTCCCCCCGCAAAGCATCTGCCGCCGAAGTGCTAGGAATAACGAGTCGGAGCAAGCGCTTTGGTCCGGTCTTCTGCAAATTTGCATTGCATAAGCTACGGGCTCCCCGGAGCCGAGCGGGGCGCTGGGTCTTTGCAGTCCAAATTGGCTCCGCTGCGCTTAGGAGCGGTGAGAAGCCGGCACTGTGCTTTAATGCATTGACCTGTAACTGCTGGAGGGGCTGGGTGTTTACCAGGGGGGTTTGGGAGCCTGAGACCCCCTGTGTGCTCGCTGCTGGGCAGCACGAGGCGTGCCTGTGGGGTGCAGGGGGGGCATCCCGATTCGGTGCAGGTGGGCAGCATGCTGGCTTCAACGCCGTCCCCACCGGCTACTCGCATAACGCGGGTCTGCACTAGCATGTCTTGAATGGCAAAACAGGGCTTGGCGCTGCTTTGCCTGAAACCCAGGCACTGGCCCTCCTCACTTTGGTTTTCATCCTGTGGCAAAATGGAAAGGATAACGCCTGCCTAGCTCCCAGGCACCCAGAAAGATTGTTAGTTACAGAGTGCTGGCTGCAAAGCATTAAGTGTCAGTCTTCCAGCACAGAAGCGCTCGCAGATTTGAGAGACAGATGAATGCCCCCGAGGCTTACACCTCTGCAGGACAGGGCAATTACGCTCCAAAGGTCAGGTGCGACAGAGGAAAGATGCAGGTTTCCAGGTTTGATTCCTATCGCGGCTGAGATAAGCAGCAACCGCAGTCTGGGAGCGGGTTCAGCTTTCAGGCTGTTGTTCAGAGCTGGGATTTTGCTTTGGGCTCATCCTTAGCCAACAGTGAAGTGGAACAAAATCACTAGAAGAAAACATTTGGCTTCTCCGTTTCTCTGGACAAGGTCTGGTTCCCCCTCGCTCACACTCCGGTGGCTTAGGAAAACAAAATCGCGCTCCTTCTGTGTCTCAGATCACACACATAAATGGGAACTGGCAAACGTCTCCGCCGCTCGCCGGCAATTTCTGCTGGAGGAAGGAGACTCAGATCTAAGCACGCCTGCGGTATATACAATTTACATCCCACTTAAAGACTTCGAAGAGGAAATAAGGGCACTGCGCTGTGTTTGCCTTCTGCTGGACCTGCTTTCATCCTCGGGTGGAGCACGCGAAGCTTTGTTCTATGCAATAACACAGGAGGATATTTCTCGGCGCTGCCAAACCTTACAATATGACCAAGTATTTCATAACCTCTCTTATTTTCCTTTTAAGCCCCAGCTCTCAGTCGTGTGTGCTTATACAAGAACCTTGGCTTTCATTAAGGAAAAAGAAACCCTTCGCACTCCTCCCTCTTCCCCTTCCAAAAAAAACCAAACCCCAAAACACCAAAAAACCCCAAATCAAAAAGACCCAACAAAGCAACAGTGAAACACTTCAGAAACCACCTCCGCTCTTCAGACACGTGGTTTTAAAAGCGAGGCTCCGGGTTTTGAATCCATGAGCTCTGCTGTGCTTACTCCGTACTGCACAGGAGCCCCTAAGAACAACTCTCAGGCTCCTTCCTGTCTTTAATCTGTCTCGGCGGGCACAATAAACAACTACAAATGGAACAACAATATCGAAAAAGGGGGCCGGGAGGAGTGGAGAGAAGATGCTGTAATGCAGAGAAGGCCTGAGATATCAGTGAAGGCTTTTAAGAGCCATACATGCTAATTACGGTGTTAAAAATCTGTCAGTCGAAGGGCTGGATATTAAGTGGAATTGGCTTTAGATGACAGGGCTGAACTGGATTTTTAAAAATTATTTATTAAAATGCTCTGGATACAAATTAATGTTCTTAGTTCAAAATGTATTATTGTCTCTCTGGCTTTGATCTGCGGAGCACTTTGAGCGATGAATGGGAAAGGTTGTCAAATTTCCCTCTGCACGCGCTCTAAGTGACTCCGCATCCCTCGCCGAAACGCTGCTTTGCAATTTCCTTCAGCAGTACCTCTCATCACATCCCCGGGAAGATCTGCGCGCCGCAGCCGTGCCCTGCGGCAACGGGGAGGAGCGGGGTTTGCTCCCCAGCCCTCAGCCGGGGGGGTGCTGCTAGCTCGGATTGCAGGGGCACCGTCTGCTGCGTGCCAGCAGCCCTGGGGCCAGGCTTAGGGCCAAGCTCCTCTCCTGCCTGCTGCAGGGTCTGCAGCAAGGTGCAAGGCCAGTTCTGGGGTGAACTGGCTTGGGAGAAAGAGCAGGCACCTGCATGGCCAACTGCCCCCGCGCTTGGGACTGATAGAAAGCTTGCTGAAGCCAGGGATAAGGCTGCCTGTCCCAGCTTTTTAAACAAGCTTTGGATCTAAGAGCCAGGACTCGGCTTTGCCCAGTGCAAAGCATCTTCGGGAAGGACTCGGCTCTCCCCTCCCGCCGATTGCAAGCGGCCGCTCGGTCTACGCACACCGGTCAGACAGAAGATAGCCGATCTATTCTAGGAAACCTGAGGCTGAGGAGTGTTGCCCATCTCCAAAGCAATGGGGTAGAGAGGCAAGGACTAGCAGCACAGCGTGCTTGTCCTTCACACAGCCTGGACGAGGTGCGACAGCCCCCGTGCTGATGTGCAGGCTGCCCGGGAGGCTCCAGCTCCCAGCCGTGCACTGCGGTCCCTTAACCAGGGAGCAGAGCTCAGATGCAAGCCCCAACCCCGCCGCCGGTGGAAACCCTCGCATGCGTTTTTGGGCAAGCCCATCGCCGCTCTGCACCCTCGCACCACGCCTGGGTCGGATCGTTCTCCCCTGCCCGAGCAGCCCGGCTCATCCATCACGTGCAAATTCACCCGCCACCTCCAGCAGCCGCCGTCGGCCACGTGTCTTAGCTCTCTATAGAGTTCACTCCACTTGGCTCCCAGGTCACCTCCTTCCTTCCCACTTTATCTCTTCTTATTTTTTATTTTTTATATTTTTAACAATGTCTGTACAATTTCAGTCTCGATAACACGTGAATTAATTAAGCCGTGATCTCCTGGAGACAGGTTGCTACAAGGAGATAAGCTGCAGCTTCTGTTCACCATAAACAGCTGTGCTCCTGACCAGCTTCTGGGGATTTGCTGCTTTTGTGCAGAAGACAAAACAATCATTGCCAATTAAACCTGGACATCGTATTTTCCCCACCATCGGTGAGCCTCTTGACGTCACCTTCCCCATGATCCTTCCAGAGGAGTCGAGGGCGCAGCGATGTACCGCACAGCTAAGGGGAAATGAATACCTGAAGTTGTAGTACGCCAGATAACTGCGTTAATTCATCGGCGGTTCGGCTGGGCTGCTTAAAAGGCAAAAGCCGAGCAGCGCTGGCCCCCTTGCTCCGAGTCACCAGGAAAAAAGAAAATCCCAGGGATTAAAAAAAAAAAAAAAATCCTGCAGGGTCAAGCAAATGTTTCATCTGACCCAAACAAAACCTCGTTTTTGCATTTATATTCTGACACCATCTCAGCCGCGAGCGAAGGCAGCTCTCGGCAGCGCGCTGTCAAAGCGGGACACGTCAAGCTGGGCTCTGCCAGGGCTTGCCTGGCGCCAGCAGCCATCCCCATTTTCACCAACTATCGGAGGTGACACACGTTTTACAAGGGCTGGGTGACACCGAGCTGGTGGGTTTGCAAGGGCTTTGGAGGGACGGATCTGGAATTCAGAAGGTCTCAAAACGCTGGAGAAATGGCCTGATGTGAAAAGGAGGAAATTCAACACGTAAAAGCACGAAGCAGGGAAAACTCAAAGCAAATTAAAGCAAAACCAAACAATTCTGCTCTGGCCAGCGTGGGAGACCTTTGCTCAGCTTCCTACCTGCTATTCTTCACCCACCGCAGAACCACTGATTTTTACCAGTTCTCACCAATTTCACCAACAGGACGACACCAAAACACCAGCGTGGACCCGGAACCATCCATAAAATGGGGATAACAACCTTCATCTCACTCTGCACCCAAGGCTGGAGGACACTGATCCAGCAGTAACGAGGGACCTGGAGATGCACAGAGCTGGACTCATTGCACCCGCTGGCGATGCAGGGCCGGGTGCCGGAGCAGAAAAATCTCCAAAATGGCAGGATCTGAGACTTTCACGCTTCTGGATGTCAGTAACCTCCTCTTGGGCTGCTCTGCTGCCGACACAATTACCAGAATATCGTAAGTGATATGCCAGGAGCTGCTCATTAAACACAGTCACTCTGTCTTGGGGGGCGGGGGGGAGGGAGAAAAGAAAGGTGGGGGTTCCTTTTTTATTCCCCTTGAATGTGGCTTTAATGATTTCAAATCCCTTCAACCCAATTACAGCTCTGTATCCTGATTAGGGACTCTGAGCTATTGTGCACTGGAGCCATTATCTGGCGGCCCATAGTAAAATTAGTACCTGGAGAGGCTGCACTGGGAAATAAATCTTTCCCTGACATTTTGGGACCAATTCTTGGCCAATTAGAGCACAGTTTGCTGTGTAGGTAATGTGTATCCAAACTGCTCTCCCTGCTGAAAAGGCCAAGCGGAGAACAAGTGTAATCCATGCAAAAGAGAAGGAAAAATTATCCGCTGCAGACTTGTAACTCGCCAGTGCTCCCCGACAAGTTATGCCCCCCGCTGCAAAGAGCTGCCTCGCCCAGCAACGACAAGCTCCCTCTGACCCCAAAGCCCTGGGGCACGGAGCAAAAAAAAGCTGCCGATCTTTGTGCTGCCAGCCCCATCCCACTCCCCCCCTGTCGTCTGTCCGATCTCAAAGCCCTGGGCTTGTCCAGGATATTGTTTTTGCCTGCAAACCCCGAGCCGCAGATGTCTGCGGACACAGAGCACAAAGGATGGCTATAAAGCCACAGGAGGGGACCTGGCTGGTGACAGACATGTCCCAGCACAGCCCCGAGGCTTTTGACCTTGCAATGATGACAAGCCCACCCGGGCAGCGAGGACCTGGCTGACGAAGCCGGGTTAGACTTAGCATGGGCTGTGCAGCAAGCGGTAACGGCTCCGAGACACCCCAGAGGGGACAGGAAAGACCCCAGGTGGATCTGAGGAGGTTTAAATCCAACCTGGGGTGGGACGGACCAGAAACCTCCTCCACCAGCCCCAGCCCCCTGCAGCTGGCCGTAGCGAGAAACGGGAACCCGGAACAAGCCCCCGTGGCACACAGGGAGCGCGTGGGCAAGGTGGAGGGACAAGGGGGACATCTGAGGTGGCCAGAGGGAAAAAAAAGGCAGCAATTTCTGCTGGTACAACAAGAGAAACGCAGCTTCCCTGCAGTAAAACCAGGGCTTTTTCTGAGCTTTTTCTCCTTCACTGGCACTTGTCCGGCTGGTTTTGCACCTCTCTCTCTCCTCTTCTGCCCATCGGCTGAAGCTGTCCCTTACAGAGGCTCCCTAATTGCTAAAAGTTGCAAACCACCTCTTGCTCGGGTGTCCCAGCCCCATAACTGGTGCCGTGGACGACCCTCCCAGATGTCCCCATGGTGCAGCACGAGATGCTCTCACAGCTGCCCTACGCATGGGAACCGCCAGGTCGCCCAGCTCTCCCTGCTCCCATCACTCTCCTCTGCAGTGTTTCCAGGGCAAGGGGGAAAACAAGGATTAAAACAAAACCGAACCCAAGAAGGAGAAGATGATCCCAAATCTATTAGCTCCTGGCTGAGCAGGGGGATCTGCTCCGTCCAAAGACCTGGAGATCAGGCAAATGCCAGAGGGCAGGTGAGCACCAGGCATAGTATTGCATGACGTTTTGAGCATGGATCAGCTGTGGCAGGGTCAGAAACCACAACCACATGGTGCCTCCTGGCTCGGAGAAGATCTCAAACTACGTGGTTCCCAGAGCAGGCCTGGGACCTCTGCAGCCATGGGGTGGACGCACCCTCTGGGCCAGCTTCTTGATGTCTGTGCAAGATGGGAGAAGCCTAGCTCTACCTTACAGATGAATTCTGAAATAACCAGTAGTCCTGCCCACCCCTCCAGAGGAAAAGGACTGAACGAAGAGCTAAGACCGCAGCAGAAAGCAGGTGTCAGCATGTATAAAACGTACCAGCCTCACCTAGCACAAAAACTCAGCTCAGCAAAGACCAAAACCCCTTCAGCTCCCACCCGCTGCCAACGTGGAAACAGAAAGTCGAGCTACAAATGGCAGCCTTGTGTTTATGATGCATTTGCACTTGGTTCGACAGGAAGATGAAGGAGAGCGGCCCTGCCTGCCACGAGCACAGCAGTCCAGCTGTGAAGGCACTAATGGCACAGCTGGCTCCGTGCGCCGCAGTGACGGCAGAGCCAGTCGCTTGGCAAATTAAACCGGTGGCTTACGTTGCCTTTTAACACCTTCCTCGCTCACCCGCCCCGGGGAGGAAGCAAGAGAAGGGATGGAGGGTCTGCGGGTTCATCGCATAGTCAAAGCAACGCGGGGAAGGCTCGAGAGGGAAAGCGCACATGCAGGCTGGATCACAACGCATCTCCGCTATGGGGTCGAGTTAATGTTGCATGGGCGTCTTGATGCAACTTTTTGCCTGTAACAATACTAATGGTGAGTGGTTAAATTCATCCCTGGTGAGAAGATGATCATAGTTAATGGAATTAATGCAAGGTTTTAATTTGCCTCTTGCTGCTCGGCCCTAGCAACTCCCCAGCCTCCGGCAGAAGCACCAAAAATATGGTGTTTGATCTTCCCTCCCCTGATACTCATGTACTTTTCATAGTATTCACCATCTGGAGGTGAGAAAACCCATCAGGCCTCCTGGCTCCGCTGCAGCACCGATAATCAGGCAATCTGGTGGTGCAGTCCCAGCGCGAGCCCCGGCTCTCCCAGCCCACCCTCTCCTCCGGGGGTGCAGCAGCAGAGGTTGAATTTGTGGACCTCGATACGTGGTCCAGCAGCTTCTGGGATAGGGGCAGGGGAGGTCGGCAGGGCAGGGCTTACATGGCCACAGCAGTTGCCGGCATCTTCTCTTTGTGCAGGAGCACCCAGGGATGCCACCACACCTTGTGTAAATAATAAGTGGACATGGTCCTAATTTTGGGATGCAAGCCTAAAAGCAGAAGGGTTTGGGGGCTGCCGGGAGCACTGCGGGCCGTTGGGATGGCTGAGCCGCTGGGGAGCACACCCAGCATGGAAAAAAACTATGGAAAAGCTGCAAAACCAAGTAAAGAACCGGCCAGGAGAAGTCTGATCCAAATAGTCTGGGACAGCAGAGATGGGGGAAAGGAAAACATTATTGAAAAAAGCAGCGGTGTGTTGCTGAAATGAGATTAGAACAGCAACAGGTTCACTCCCGTGCCAGCTAAATCCCCATTAAATCAGATTAATGCAGATGGTCTTTATGTAACTGACCAAGAAGATCAATATTGTTGTTTCAGTTGGGGAAGGGAAAAACTTGTCCTGTTTGACAAAAACATATCATTGATTACATACAGTGACCTCCATCAGAGCTACCTTGCTCAGGACTACCGAAATTAGGCTGGCTAGATCAAAACCATCAGGGGTGGCTCATTCCCGTAACCTGCTACCACTCTGGGGGCTAAGGGAGGTTTATTTTCTTTCTTGGGGGGATGAAATTTGGGGTTTCTCCCCTTGCCAGGGCTGCGAAGCTCCGTGCCCCACGGCAGGGCGCTTGCTGGGAAGTCCCCCAGCAGCCACACAGCCGCATTTCTAATCCATCCCGAAGTTTTCCTGTGCCAGCACTACTGAAAAGCCGCATCCCATCCCTAAGTCACATCCGCAACGACATTTTCTATTATTCCCCACTCCTACTAAACCCGCTCCCACTGGTTGCTGCGGACAGAATTACATCTCTCTGGAGGGCGGGCAGCGGACATCGCTAGAACTTGCCCCTCCCGAAGCCTCCCAGCCCTCCAGCATCCACCAAGACTCTGGAGAATAAAAAGGGAAAAAGAAGGCAGGGGAGGAAGGGGAGAGAGCGCAGGAGAGCCTGGGATTTTTTTTTTTCTTTTCTCCAGGAGCCATTATCCAAGGGCCTATAGCACAATTAGTACCTGGAGAGGCTGCGCTGCGATATAAATCTTCCTGTGACATTTCAGGACCGATTCCCCGCCAATTAGAGCGCACTCGCTCACACCGTAAGCGGGCTCGCCATGGCAAAGGCCAACCCTGGAGGATGGGAAAAATCCATCCGGAGGCGAGACGGAGCGGTGGCGTGGCTTTGGGAGGGGGCAGCAAAGCAGCGCGGGAGGGGCTGGAGCCGGGCGTCTCCCCTGCCAGCCCGGTCCGTGCACCCGTGGCGCTCCTCCCCACGCTCCCGCATCACACCAGGCGATGGGGAATCGTGTCCGCTGGCTGCCGAGAGCTCGAAAGCCCATCCAAAAGCTCTGGCCCCAAGCCCAAGCTTTTCCCAGAGTTTGGAAAAGCACCCTGGAGCTCTGGCTCCCTCTGTCCCCATCTCATCATTAGGGATGGACGAGACGCTCTGCAGAAAGCGCTATTTTTGTTATTCAGTCCTGGTTTTGCAAATGGAGAAGCAGCGATGTATGTTCCATGAACACGCCAATTCGCCCGCCTTTTTGTTCTGGTTTTTAATTCAGAACTCTCATGTTTAAAACAGTCTTTCCCCGCAACCTTTCCTTTACATTTGCTTTATATCAGCTGTAAGTCTGAAAGCTCAAAAGCAAACAGAAGACTACTTTGATTCTGTCGAGGCAAAAGAGTGAAATCCAGTCAGAATATTTTCCCGGGTTTTAAATCTGGTGACATTTTGAAACATTTTGTTTGCGAGCTGAACCCGAATGATTTTTTTTTTGATACGGCCATCAACGCAAGCACCGCTTCCAGCCTCAGCTCCTGGTTTTTCTAAACAATGTGCTCTGCCCTCTGCGAGAGCAGATTTCCTCCATCCCTCCTCCTCCCGGAGGTGCCTCTAAGTCCTCTCTCAGGGCAGCACCGCTGCCTACAAACACGCTGCGGTTCCTCACGGCTGCTTAGCACGAGGAGGGTGAGCTATAAAGACCCCTGAATTTATAAAAACTATCCTGTTTTCCTCGTTTTGACATCCTCCCACAGAACCCGCGGCGCCGGGGACGGGGTGGGCTGCGAGGGGTTAAGGCAGGCAGGGCTCAGCCCTGCCCCGTGGAATCCCCCTCGGTGCTTGCAAAGCTAAAAATAATCATAAATTCCTTCCCCAGGTAGCACTCGCCTGTCCCCCGGGGGAATCAATCACAGCATCAAAGGGAAGGCATCTCCAAAGGGCTCCGGCAGATGCAGAAAGGCACGCGCTCCGACAGAGGCGCCGGGTGGATAGCTGCAGCAAACCGTGTAGTCAGCAACCCCCCCCTCCCCACCTGCTTTTGGGTTGGGGGTTTTGTTTTGTTTTGTTGTTTGGGGTTGGGTTTTTTTTAGTTATTTTTCTTTTTAAAGGTTTTTTTTCAGGTTTGCTCAGGAATGAGTGGCAGAAATCTCAAATTTAATTTAATTAGCACCTCCTCCCCTGCCTGGAAATGGCTTTTCTTCAACCCTGACGGTTTCATCCTTTGCTGGCTTCCTTTGGCTAACATTGACTACTTCCCTCTGTGTTTCTAATGGACCTGAAAGACTCTTGTTACATACTTTATTGGTGCTCCAGCACCAGCGAAGATAGACTAAAAGCTGCTGGGGGAACAGACTCAGACGGCGAAGGGATGCAGCAGGCCCGGCAAGGGGGGAGAAGCAGCACACGCGCTGCTTTTTCTTTCTCTCCGTCCTAGGGAGATGCTGATTCATTTCATTTTTTAATTGTATTTATTCCTCGGCAACCGGTGGCGGACGCGGAAGTGACAGTGACACTAGATGGAAAGCAGCTAATAAGTACCAGCATTTAAAAAAACCCCGTGTGCGGATGCAGAGCGCTGCAAATCAGCGTCCGTGCGGGACAAGAGCCTCATCTGCCAACGTCCCCTCGCGAAGCTCTCCGCGTACGGTGTTAAGGGAGCGGGGAAGGCATTTAAAATGCAAAGATCTCCTCCCGCTCTTACCAAGCCCCTGCACGTTGAGGGCAGAGGTAAAGCTCCCAGATCAGCGGCTGGACTTGCAAATCCCCTTGACCACAGCGGGAAACGGGCACGAAAGGAATAACCTGCCTGCTCAGGTGTCCCTTGCCCCCCAAAAAAGCACCCGTGCAAACCCCTCCCTTCCTGCAAGCGGCAGAAGCGGCCTCGAATACGTCCCGTCCCTCCTGCGAGACAGGAGTTTTTTTTTCTAAACATACACTAATCGCACATTGCCGGAGAGAGCGAGGAGACCCTGCACCCCCGCATGCACGGCCGAATGAATGCGCCTTGCTTGGCATCGAAGGCTCCGCTGTGCTGTGTCGTAACGAGCGTGCGGCGTGTTTGCCAATGGGAAGGACGGGTTGGCTTTGGGGGTGCTGGCTAGGAGCACGCGGGCTCGGGATTAAGGTGCAGTAGAGGCTCCCTGGGAAATCGGCGTGGACCTTGCCTGCAATCAGGGACACCAAGGTTACTCTCATGACTAGCTAAGAAACCCGTATGCGTAGGGGGTGCACGTATAACCTGCCCGTGTGCCTGTTGTTCAGTGATGTAAAGAATTATTTTTGAAGGGGTATTTCATTTCTCACTGAGAAACGGACCCCTTAAATACTTCTGCCTCAGTTTTGAACAGGTTTGGGAAGCTCTACGTTGCGCTGGCCAGGAGGACTTGCAGGTATCTGATGAAAAACCTGCATTTCTATGGGGAAAAAAATTAAGTGAGTATTTACAATTGTCTGCTTTCAGAGACATTTTCTTAAGAGAAAGGGAAAAGAAAAACAAATCCCACTTGACCGTGCCCTTGGCTCCAGCAGGCTGCTATTTAACCCCTTTGTCACCCATAATGTTTTACTGGGGGGTGAGTATAGTCCCTTATAAGTGCACAGCCATGTATTACATCAACTATAGTGCTGTTAACCATGATGCCGGGAACGGATTTGCACTGGGGAGCAGGACAACACCCAGATCGGGGACTAAACCCCATCACGCTCGGCACGGCACAACAGAGGGAAGGGAAAGCAAGTGGAGGCAGAGCCCAGAGCTCTTCGTTCTCAGGCAGGGTCTCCTCCACCAGACACCGCTGCCTCTCCTGCCAACGCCCAAAACTATCAGAGGGATAGGTGACACCTTCACGGGCACAACCAAGGCGGGACGGACTTGCAGCCGATGGAGACTTGCAATATCCAGAAAGCACAGACTCGCAGACATGACCAGCAGGAGCAAAGCGGACGCAACTACGTCTTTCCCTCACCTTCCTCGAGCAACTGGGAAACGCGGTACCCTCTCTTGCATCCTTCTCCCTCTGCTCTCCAACCTGGGCCACGCCCCATCAAGCTCTCGCCCCGCTCTCCTCCTGGTGATGGCCCTCCCATTGCCCGTTGTTCAAGAGCACACACACACAGACACTCAGCATCGCACTTTCTAAATATAATCCGCTACCTAGCAATTACCGAGCATAGAGAGTAGGACTGGAGTTGTATTGACTTACAAAGCCCACACAGTCGGAATGCAGCCCAAACAAATCAATGGCATATTTAGCCGAATAAACTGCTCTAGCAAGCTGACGACTCCAAGACCTCCTTGTGTTCACTGGTCTGGAGGCACGTTTTACTGGAATGCCCTGTAGTTGGCAGGTAGAGCAGTTTTAAAAGCACGAGGCAAATGAACGCCGGCGCTATGGACCTGACTTCCACATCAGCAGGGGGTTCAACCAGATGTTGTCCAAGGAGTCTCATCCAGCTTAAATTATTACATGATTCTGCCCACTTACGGTCACGAGAACGTGGCCCCAGATGTTGGCAACCACTCCCAGTTATTCTCTCTTCCCCATTAAAATCTGATGGTGAGAAAGGATTAGTGACACTGTACTGGGGTTCACGGCTCTTGCAGAAAAGCAGATGGGAAACCAAGACTGTCAAGGAAGAGGAGATACCAGGGAAGAGCGGTATTGAAGGGGCGAGTGGAAACACAAGCAGGTGTAGCTCAGCTCTTCCACAAAAGCCAGCTCCTTTTGAAATAGCAAACCCAGTCACTTTTGCAACCCATGGCACCCAATTTCAATTTTCAGCTTATGAGCCGGAGCAGACGTTGGGTCCAACGTTTGCACTCAGAGACTGTCTCCCTTCCCCAGAGAAGTCAGTTCTTAAGGCCTCCCACCGACGCGGTGGCAGCGTGTTGAACCTGTCATGGACAGAGCCAGGTTGCAATAGCCACTGTGCAAGCACCAAACAGGTCCCTGAGCAGACTGGATTTGCTTTTCCCATAGCTTTGTGTCCAGGGAGCAAAAATATTTCCTACACAGAAGCAACAAGTCAAATAACCTAAGTACTTGAGGTCATCTTCTCCAAACCCTTCAAAAATACATATTATTAAACAGGCAAACGTCAACAGAAAACGTAATTTGGAAAGAAAGACCCAAAATGTTTGTTTTGAAAAGTGGTTTTGAAAACGGACGTTTTCCAGGCTTCTTAATTTTTCCTTTTCTTTCTTTCTTTCTTTCTTAGCTGAAACTCGTCACCAGATTTGGCAGGGCTTCACAGGTGGCGCTGGCCGACCCACAACTGAATTTTCAGAGAATAAGCTATTTGTCCAAAAGAAGAAAACATGCCCAGATTTGCTAGGCTCCAATCCTCTCCCACGCTGCTCTCCCTGCCGCTGCAGCCGTTGGCTCGCCCACCCCGCGGCAGAAGCTCCAGCAAGAGACTGCGTGGAGGAAAGCTCCTCTAGAGCAGGCGAGGAGCTATTCCTTCATCAGCAGATGGATGCAGTTGGCCAAGAGCATCTCTTGCAAAGAGCATTCTCTGCCGTGAGCGGTGGAAGATGCAACAGCACCCAACGCCTCTCTGCGCTTTGCTTCTCCCTGTGCTTAATGAGGAAGGATATTTGCACCCAACAGGGCTGCTCCCTCGCTGAGCAAGTTCCCTTGGTCTCTGCTGCCCGCAAACGCGATGCAAAGCTTGGCCCGGGCACACAGAGACGGTCGTGATTTGCAAGTAAACAAACGTGCTGTTTAAGATTTGCTCTGTCGCTGGGCAAATCCTCTTTGATTCTGAGCCTCTGGAAGCGGAGCCAGTCGAGGAGACTAATCCCGAGAGCCCTTATTCAGGCAAGCTCAGCACTGAGGCTGTCTGCCGGGGTTGACAGCCCGCATTCATCAGGATGTAGCCCACAAGCTTGCCCTGCTCTCTGAGCACCTCCAGGAGAGTTGGGAGATGCTTTTTAATGCCACTTAGGAACCTCTTTCCAGCCCACGGCAGGAAAGGAGAGCAGAAAGTGCTGCCGCTCTGCCCGTGTGCAGGCAGGAGACCAGCACCACGTGCTTTTGCAAGACAGGGATGCCAGCAGCTCCCCTTACTGCCACGACGCCGCAATCCCAAAGGCAGCCCAGCTCCCCCCTCACACTGCAGCCTCCCCCCCAAACCACGATACCACAACCTCGCTGCTTGCAGTAGCAAAAAGGACAGGACGATGGGGATGCCTGGCACTGGGGTGCAGAGGGACCATGACTCCTCCTCCTCCTCTCCTCAGTGCTGACACCCTCTGATGGACAAAACACTCACCAGACCTGCCCCTGACCTCTTCACTGAGATAAGGCTCAGCCCCTGATCCCCAACTAGGGAAACGAGGAGCGTTTATCCATGCCTGGGATGGGAAGTCTGGATCCTACAAATGCACGCTGAAACCCCCGCTCAGCTTGGATTCCCTGCGGTTTTTGGGGCAAGACAGAGAAAGGAGGGTTGGCGCAAGTATTTAAGGCCCTGGAGAAGCAGACTGGCACCCAGGGGGATTTTCAAAAGAAGACATGAGAGTTAGGGGATTAGGGAAAGTCTTTACCGATCTGACCTTCAGCCCCATCAGCACCCCACAGATACAGCACCAGCTCAACCCGTAACGGCATTGTCAGGAGCAACACGTTAATAGCTGATGCATATAAAGACCAGCGAGGATTTGATATAGCTCGATGGAAGTCACCACATGGCTACGCCATTTGCAGCAGCTGAGAAGCTAGCTGTTGGTGTTTGCTCACAAACAATATGTTCGTCAGGATTTGGCCTCGTCTCTCAACTCGAAGATTTCCTTATGGAAGTTTCTCTGCAGGGAGCAATACCACAGAAGATGCATGGCGAGATCACTCTGGTATCCAGAGCTCCCAAAGAAAAAGCACGGCCAGTGCTCTAGTCACCTCCTCTCCATCGGATCTGTCTCTCAGTAAACTAAATATTGCTTCAAATCTTTTAAATATTTTTCCCTCCTTGCCCGCAGTGCCCTGATGCTGCTATTACCCTGCTGGTATTGAGCTAGCGAGGGCCCAAAAGCAGCGCTTTGGTGGTTTTTTTACACTTGTACTTAAAAAAACAAAAAAATCAACTAAAAATCTATTTCTGGTTATTTGTGTTTTTGCTTCCTGACAGGTTTCACACCTTTGTTGTCCCTTCAGAGGATGCATCAAACACTTGTGATGTGCCAAGTGACCTGGAAGCGGCCCCAGCTTGTGCTGTGAGATGATACCCAGTGCACGAGAAGCAGATGCAGCCTCATTTTCCCAGGAAGCACAAGGGAGCCGCCCTCCCTGGAGGGGAGGGCTCCCAGCGAGCGCCGGCAGCCCGATTTTACGACTAGCATGACGCAAAGCCCAAGGAAGTAGGATGATTTTTATGCTCTTGAGAAGTACCGCATGACAGCTAGCTAGCAAAGTCTTTTCATTTTTTTTTTAAACCTAGAGGACAGACGCAACTTGGCTGTGCAGCGTGAGCACAGCCAGGGAGCTCAGCCTGGAAGGAAAGCACCCCCAGTCTCGCAGCCGAGCCCCCAACCCTACCTGCAAAGTCAATTTACTGCTTGGGTTTATTTGTTGGGGAGAAAATTCCCCATCCGTGGAGGCGTGTAGGGAGGAGGATCGTAAATCTGCCAGCTGCTGCTCCCGATGCCTCCCCGGGGCCGGCCGCAGCCGGAGGGGGTCTGCGCTGCCGAGGGAGCCACACGCAGCTCCACGCGGTCGTTCGAGTGTCTGATCAACTGTGGAGAGTTTGCACAGCTTGGGAGGAAATTAGCTCTTCCAACTCATTTCTACGATTGCCAGCTCTTCCTTTTAGCCCCCTGCCTGAGCTCCTTGGAAGAACCGGCTTTGCCCATAAAAGCAGTGGAGCAGTTACTGTAATGTCCAGGGACCCCAAATGCTGCTATTTCCAGCACTGTCAATAATAAAAAGGCAAAAAGCTGGTCCTGTGGGCACTGCAAAATTAGAATCATAGAATAGTTTGGGTTGGAAGGGACCTCTAAAGGCCATCTAGTCCAACTCCCCTGCAACGAGCAGGGACATCTTCAACTAGATCAGGTTGCTCAGAGCCCCGTCCAACCTGACCTTGAACGTTTCCAGGGATGGGGCAT
>NW_008795485.1:1967859-2022699 GCF_000699145.1 Aptenodytes forsteri
CGCACCACTCAGCTTGGTGTCATCTGCAAACTTGCTGAGGGTGCACTCGATCCCACTATGTCATTGATGAAGATATTGAACAGTAACGGTCCCAATACGGACCCCTGCGGGACGCCACTCGTCACCAATCTCCATCTGGACATTGAGCCGTTGACCACTGCCCTCTGGATACAACCATCCAGCCAATTCCTCACCCACCGGACAGTCCACCCATCAAATCCTCTGGGCATCTATTGCTGGCCCTGGCATCAAAAACTGGTAGGTGGGATGGACTGAGGTTCCTCTCCCCTGGCAACTTTAGTTTAAAGCCCTCTTCACCAGCTTGGCAAGCCTGTGACCGAATTCACCCCTTGGGCCCACGGGGCTGCCCAGAAAGGCGCCTGGTCTTAAATTAATCTGAATTTCTGCAAAGGCTCCCAAATCTCCAGCAGCCTTGGACCCAGCCCGTAGCTCCTTCAACTTCCAGTTTACAAGGGGAACGGTGATAAGCCCTTAAAGCAGCAACACTACTCACACCTTGAACGACAAGTACCCGAGAAGATGGGCTGACCTCCAAGATTTGGGCTGGGAAGCCAAGGGGACCTGGGGAGCCTGACACACCCATCAGGCCCGAGGCCATGCGCTGTTTTCCCCTCTCTGCTTCTGATATGCAGCATCCCATAATGTCATGTCCATTTGCAGATTGCACTTTATTGGTTTTTATTTGGCAGCCTCGCTTGACTCTGCCCTTTAATTTATCCATTATACATTCTGATTAATTGGCCGATAAAGCTCTGTCCAGTTTTTAAAACAAATTCCCAGTCCATTTGCTTTTAGTGGAACTGCAAACAAGCAGTTTAACTCATTACATTATAGCGCTCGTGCTTAAGGTTCACTCTGGAAGAAGATATTTCAGGATCATACATATGGAAAACAGCTCTGATCTGCATTAATGATCCCTCAGAGGGCTGGGGCACGGTGCTAGTTGAGGAGAGATCCCACGGCTCTCCCTGCGAGCTGCACGGGAACAGACGCTTCCTCCTGGTGGTCCTTTCCCCAGCAGACCCGAAACCTTTCTATCCGTGCATTGACACCAAGTTAATGACTAGTTCCCATAAAACCAATTTTTGCACCTCTCTTTCCGGGCTTCATTGCCCAGCCGCCCTCTTTTTCAATGAGCCACCTTCAGGCTCCCTTTCTTCCCACATACGTTCTTTTAGGGCTGGGAAAAGATCTCCCTAAGTCCCCCCAAAGCCACTGCCGGAGCCTCTTTCAAGCCCACCTCCGTGGTGTTGCCTTCAAAGCCCTCCACGGTAGCTCCATCACCAGATTTCTGGCTGCCAGCGCGGTACGGCCACGGCGCCAATCCCTCATTACCCAGATATCTTCAAGCACAAACACCTCCACCTGAGCCGCGCTTCTGGAGGAGGATTCACGCCGCCCATTGCAGATGCCTCCTTGGGCGTCCCCTGCTCCCACGCCGCTACTTGCTTTGCCTGCAGAAATATCCCTCTTTTTCTCAGCACCCAAAGCCCCAAATGTAAATCCGCCAGACCCTATTACAGGTGCAAATGAGGAGTGACACATGCAGAGATGGGAGCGAGGGGAGAAGAGAATTAATTCTGCCGGGTTGACTTCTAAAAAGCACGAAAGGAAGAAAGAAAACTAACCGGAAAGCAAATGCCGTTTCCCCTGAATATGAAACCAGGAGTGAATAAGCGATGGACTTCCACAGGGCACCTTAATTCCCGTCCATCAGCCTCACTGCCTTTTCTCCCCTTGAAATGTTATTATCTATCACTCTCCTGGCGTGAACAGGACTGGGTGCATCTCTCCGTCTCACTAGCTCAGCTGATAAGCTTGACAGACCTGGGCACTGGTGACAGCATTCACATTTCCAGTGGATAAAGTGCCATTTACATGAGGCAAGCACTGGTGATTTTCCATCAGCCGGGACAGAATGAGGATGGGAACAGCTTGTAAGCTTCCCCTCTGGAGCAGCACTTCCCCCCCACCCCCGGTTTGTTGGGGTTTTTTTTGTTGTTGTTTTTTTTGGTTGGGGTTTTTTTTCCCTTTTTTTTTAAGGGCAAAATCTGGACCTTCTCCTCCACTCAGATTTATAAACACCACCATGAACAAGGCCCTGGCCCTGATTAAAATTCCCAGCATGCCAGAGTTTGCAAAAATCTCCGGACCAAAGCAAAACAAGCTCAGGGGAAAGTCTGGCAACCCATTATATCTGGCTGTTGTCGAGGGGATTAGAGGGGAATTTGGCATGCTCCCTTTTTCCTTCCTTCGGACTGATGCCTTATATTTTTCAAGGATCCTTCTTTAGGCCACACTGCTTTCTTCTGGAGGAGCTGGTTGGTTTTTAATGTTCTCTTTTGTCTTTCTGACACTGCCGCTTTCTTTGCCTTTTACTTTGCAAATCGTTGCCTTCTTTTAGGCAGGAACAACCAGTGGCCAGTTCCCACAAGGGAAACCAGGGGGGCCGGGGAAAACGCGTGGTCGAGACACATTCCTTCGCTATCAGTCTCCTTCCACCCTACGCCTTCTGCCCCAGACAAGCTGGGGACCCCTCGATGCTTAAGGGAGAGAGTGGTCCACACACCATTCTGGTCCAGTTGACCTCATTTTGTCCCATGCCACCATGGGTGAAGAGAAGAGGGTCTTGCAAGGCACAAAGCCATCCCCAGGGGTTGCACGGAGGACCTAGGAGCTGGGGGATGCAGCAAGGATGCTGCTGCAGCACTAGGATGTGTGAAATAGCTGCAAAACCACTGCCTTGCTCCCAAAGCCCTGCTCGGCGGCTCGTCCTCCCCCCCCCCCCCCCCCCCCAGCCCCCCCGCGCGCAGCCCCGCCCCCCACACCACAGCCACCAACACAAGTAAAACTTCATCCCCGGCAAGCGTGATGGAAGCAATAAAGATCTCCGACAGCACTGATAACCACCAAGGTCACCAGCTTAAGGGCACGCTCCTCTCTGACAACCAAGGCTTTATTGACTTAAAAAAAAAAAAAAAAAAAAATCTCTATTTTTTTTACTTCATCCACAAACTTATTTGCAGGCCTGTTTCAAATCAGGGGTCCCGAAGCCAGGGAGGTGGATCCCCATCCGACAGCTAATCGCTGTCACGTTCAGAGTACCCCGTTAGCCCTGCAATGGATGTGGCTCCACGGAGGAGATGAGAATCGGACAGAACCTCCAAGGCTGCAGCCGTCGAGCTCGTGCACGGCGATGCTGGAGCTAATAAGGGCAACGCAAGGCCGACAAACCTTGCTTTGGGCTGGAACCAACCAGCAACCCAACTTTTGGCCGATGAACAGCACAGCTCATTAAAAGATGGGAAAATCTTTTACTTGCCATTCGTTCTTTAAATTACACTTGCAGGAAGACTCTACATTTAGGAGGTTTTTTTAGCTGAATACTAAACCTACCTATTGCTCTACATGTCCATCTTCCTTCCTAATTGGGAAAGTATCTAGATGAGGGGAAAATCCCACACTTTTACCACCGATACCGTTCCTCTTAACTCTCCACAAACAGAAACCAAGTGCTTACGTGAAGGACTACAGGACACAGGCGTGCCATAGGCAAGGGAGTACGGAAATGCACTACGACCTCGGGAACAGGAGGGGGAGTAACAACAGTGGAAGAGGAAAAAGTAGGAAAGACTTCACCTTGCTTCTGCCCCGTTTCATCTAGGTACCAGCCCGTCACTGCTGTAAAGTCATCTGCTTGGACACCTGCCCGGCGCTGGGGACAGCACGGACGCGCCAAGCCATTTCCCATGGCATTCACCTCCAGCTACAGGCTTTGCCCAGAGGGCATCTGCTAGGAGCTGCTCTGATTTCACACCTAAATCCTTGCTGGAAAGGGCAACATCTAACTCCCAGCTATCCGGAGGGGTATTCGCCCCGAGGTACGCCGCTGGGCTTCCAAGGATATTATCCAAGCATAACCCCAGGTCCCGTATCTGAGGAAAGGCTGCTCTCCCCGGGGTCAGGCACAGCATGGGTGGGAGGCTGCTGACCACAGGAGCTGAGCAGCAGCCGTGGTGTTTCTTTGCCTCAGTCATTAATCATAAGGACAGAGGGAAGTTTTACAGTTACTCCAAGCAGGCAACGAGCCAGTCATAGAGGAGGAGGGAGATGCCCCTTTCAGCCTGTCTCCTTCAGGTCTACTTCTGGAAACGCCAGAAGCCAGAAGTCGTCTTTGGCTCCATCCCCTCCCTTGAGCCGCTCCAGCAAAGCCCAGGAGCTGCAGCTACCAAACGAAGCGGGAGAAATCTTCTTCCTTTCTTCCCCTCTGTCAAAGCTCCTCCTGGCACGGCAGAGCCAGCTTGGCAGGAGGCTGTGCAGGGAGGAGCTGCTCGCCAGAGAAGCCCGTCTCGCCCGTGTGCCTTTGCTTCCTCCTCTCCTAAAACCTGCCTGGGCCAGCCCCTCAACATCTGCCGTGCTGCTCTTCTTGCCCCTCACCTGCTGTTCAGGCAGACCTTCCCACCCGGCTCCGGGTGGCCAGCTGCGCTGTTTTTTTCCAGCAACCTCCTCCTCCATCCAACCCTGCAGAGCATCTCCATTCCCACATCCTCCCGCTGCCGGACACAGCGAGAGCTGGAGGGGCTGCGACCTCAACCCCCTTAATTCAGCTGCAAAACCAGGATTTGGGAGATGCAATGCTCAAGCTCCTATTTAATTCATCCAGAGATCTGCACAGAGCCCCTGCCTGGCAGAGGGAGGGTGCCCTAATAGCGCAAAGCCTAGGAGAAAGAGCTAATTTGCCACTATTAATATTAATTCATACAATCTGCACCTTGAATGCTAGCCCATGGAAAGGAGATTGCAGGACTTCACAACCCTTTAGGGATACAAATATCGCACAGAGCACGACAGCCTCGCAAAATCTACAAGATAGGTAAGAAAATTGACTCTTCAGCCTCGTTGGAGAAGGCTCCAGAGCCCAAGTCAGCGCCCAAGCTCCAGCTTACCTTGGTTTGCACTGCAAAAAATAACCCCCCAGAGTCCAGACTCGCAGCCATACCCCAAACTATCTCCCCAGCCATTCCCTCGTGAAGTGTTTCTTCTTGTCCTGGTGCTGAGAAGGGTTATTACTCCTTCCTCACAGCATGTGACAGAAATGTTTGTGCAGAGAAAAAAAAATCCCCCAAGTCAGTACATTAATGTCCTGCAATGAAAAATAGATCTGTCTAAATATGCTCAAGGTAATTCAGAATACATTTGAGGTGATTTCAGGCTCTAAAGTCTGCCTGTAACAGCACTTCAGGCTGTGTTTATCAGTGCTTTCCCCCTGCACTTGCATTTTTTTTCTCCCTAGTTATTTTTAAAACATTTGCACAACAACAGAACAAAATGATCATGGCGAAGGGTAGAAATCAGCCTCACAGCAGCCTCTGCCAGCAGCTCTGGAAATTTTACCTTCCCATTTACCGAACCCAAAGCCTTGCCTACTGCAGGCTGGGGTTCAGCATGGATCAAGGCGAGGAGTCTGATCCCTGTCCTACAGTGGCGAATCTGCAACGAGTTCCCTGAATTCAGCCAAGTCAAAGCCAAATTTCAACCTGGGCGACGTGCAGCAATTCAGAGTGACACCAAAGGTCAGGCGTTAGCTTTGCCGTTGCGGCTCTTGCACAAGAGCTCCCATTCAGCAGCTAAACCTGAGGATGCTCCACAAGTTTCAACAGGACCAGACCTTCCTCTGGTTTCTACCACAGCAACCACACCAGTGAGCCACCCAACCTCACGCCTGCTGAAAGATAAACCTTCCCGAGCCAAAGCGTGCATAGGATTATGTTTATCCCTCATATTTGCTGCTGGGAAACATCCCCCGTGCCCGCTCGGAGAGCTCAGCAAAGCTCCTGTGGGTGCTGTGGACGCCATCCCAGCCCTCCCTGCTGATTCACCGCAAGGAGACAGGAGCTTGAGAGATGACCCAGAGCAGCAAGCCATACGTCCTAGAAATGAAACATCAAACGGGCTGTTCCCAGTAACAGATCACGCTGCAGAAGTTCCGCAAAAGCCCATTGCACATGCACGGCAGAGCTCTGGGGAGCAGCACCGTGGTTCCCCCCCCCTCCCCAAGCTGCAGAATCGCATCCTATTTGCAGAGAAGAGCCGAGTTTTGCAGCAGGGCAAGGAAACCCAAGCAGAAGCAGGCTGCTGCAGGGGTATTTTCCCCGTAAGACAAAGAGAAATTTGGCAACTTGTAGCCAATTCAGATGTATTACCTGTGGCAAAAGCACCCGGTACAGACCATGCACTGACAACACACCGTGGCAGAGGAGCGCACGTGTGTGTGTGTGTGTGTCGCGCACAACTCGTACGTGGTTCTGAAGTACGAGCCTGGAAAAGAAACAGAGAGATGGCTTTGGGCTCAAGGGGACCCATCTGTTTTCGAGGAGTATTTATTTATTTATCAATTAATGTATCTATTTTACCTTGTGTTTTTGCACCATCTTGAAAACAAGGAGTCATAATATCCCTCGAGCAATTCTGCCCCTTATCCATCTGGTAAACAGCCATTCCGCTTTATTTTCTTCGTAGCTTTTTTTTTAAGCTCTCCGGTTTCTGACAGAGCTGAAATCCACCAATTTCATGACAAGGACGTCACCATTAATGATGATAGCAGTAATAATGACACTGCACTCGCACAGCGTGCCTCCGCCAGCAGATTTCAACCCATTTTACAGTCACCTGCAAGCACCCGTCTGAGGGAGCCAAACACGATGCTAATTTTAGAAGAAGCAAAAACTTGTAGAGAGAAGCCGAGCTCTTCTTCCAGTCCCAAGACGAGTCTTTAACAGGGTTATAAAGAGGAGCCAGGATTGCCAGCACCTTTTCTCCTGGTTAATACAGGATATCACGTGTCTGTACGCTCAGTGACATTTTCCCAAGCATTTCTGCAATTAAACCCTTTCTCTGGCTTTACACCGGCTCAGTATAATTACCGAGAGCTTTTCAGGGGCCAGAGCCTGGCGTTTGCCAGCAGAGGGAACCTTCCCATTGCTGGTTGGGAGACTGAGGGACCCAGCAGCGCTGCTCTGCAGCAGCCAGCATCACTTCTGCTGGCTTCGGGGCCATGGCACGCACAAGGATGGCTTGGGACCCGCTCGGGCACGCCGATGCATTTCGAGTCGGCGCGAAGTGCCTGCCTGCTGCAAATACTTCGCTATCTGGGATGTGCACGGGCGACGAATGCAGCCCCGTGCACGAATCTCCCCGCTGACGGCGTTGCAAAAAGCCATTTGCACCCCCCTGGGACACGTCCCCGCAGAGCCGACGCTACCTGGCTATTGCTCGACACAGCAGCTGATACCCAAGACTCCCCAGCAGCCCCCAAAATAAAAAGCAGCCTCTTCCCGAGGTCGGGAGGAGCGTACAGCTCGCAGCCCCGTGGGCAGGGGGGGCCTCTGCCCGTTGGGTGGGAGAGAGCTGCTGCCTGACCCCAAACGTAGCACGCTCAAACTCAATTTACATGTGGCAGAAGCGTGTACCTGCATCCATTATTCATGCTGCTCACCCCCGGCTATAAAACGTTCCTTTTTAAAAGTTCTTAAGTAAAACACAGTCTCTAAATGAATGACACAGGGTTAAACTATGTCTGTTTCCCAGCAAAAACATTAAATTATAAGAGATATATATTCTCCCCCGAACGACGGAGCTGGTGCTGCAGCTGGAGGCAGGGCTAGGGAAGGAGAGCCAGGGGGGATTTATAGCCTGAAACCTTCTAGCAGTTGTTCACGGCATTAGCTCTCTGCACATCACAAACAGTTACCATCTCACGCACTGATTGTACTTTGCAGTTATGAAGTTGTTTCCACTCTCTCCTCCCCACCCCCCTCCTTCCCTACTATAATATTTAGTCTGCAGCTCTGCTTATTTACATACTTAATTTCAGTTCTGTTTGCAAACACAAATTAGTTTTGTGCAATTACTTTGTGCATGGACATGGAGTTTATCCGCTTCAGCGGTTTAACAACACTGAAAGTGACTGCACAGGACCATATGGCGCTCTATATATAATCACAATATTACCTGCACCTATTAGTTACATAAGAGTTACGTTATAATAAGCGCAGTTCAAAGAGGTTCAAAGAGAGAAGGAAAGGACGAGAGGAAAGGGAAAGAGAAAAGGGCGAAAAAGCAGACAAAAAAGAAAAGTAGAAAAGGAAAAAAAAAAAAGGGTGGAAAAGCAAAAAAAAAAAAAAAAAGAAAAGGAAAAAAAAGGGAGGAAAAGGAAAAAATAACACAAAGAAAGGAAAGGTGAAAAGGATTCCCCGACCCCATCACGCCGGCAGCGTGGGAGAACAGAGCTATGCAGGAAATTGATTTTATGACAGAAGTGAAAAATCAAGTGAAAAATTGTCTGGGTCAAATTAAATATTTTGTTCAACCAGAAAATAAAGGTTTTGTTTCATTGTCAGGTTCTCTCTTTCTAGTTAGCGTGTTTGTTTAACCTTGATAACAGCAGTTTGCTACTTTTTTTTTTTTTTTTAAAGCAAAAAAAAAATGTAATTGAAACAAAAATCCAAATGTTTCTCTGGAAAATGAAACAAGTTTTTCTAGATTGTTTTTTCCTTTCCCCAACCCAAAATTGCTGGCCTGAGCTTAGTTCAAGTAATACTTCCAGTGGACCCAGACCCCCCTTTTCCAGGGAAATGAATATTATCATGAAAACCCGTAATGGGATCTACTGGGTGGAAGTTTTTAACCACCCCCGTGAGTGGCTCCTGGGTGCAAAGACATGCAGGGTATCGGGGTGGGGTTTGCAACTCTTTCCCACGTTTTTTCAGGGGGTTTGGTGGGTTTCTTTTAAAGTCAAACTCTGAACAGGCGTATTTTTGCTGAAAAGTATTTTAGCCACGTCTAAAATACTAAAATACCTGAGGATCCCTCATGCCCCCCCAAAGCTGCCTGGTGCTGGTGACCTTGCAAGGGACGGCTTTTCCCATTCGTGTTCATTCCTGGTGCCACCAGGACAATTTGACCTGAAAAGCGTGGAAATTTGGTAGGGACAGCGGGGTTCACGTCCCTGACTTCCCAGAAGACCCCAAAGGTGCAGGGACCGTGTCTGAGGGATGCTCGCCCGCTTCGCTCCTCCGCGGTACCCCATCTGCCCCTACGGATTTGGCAGGGCAGGTTTCGGCCGTCAGCACTGCCCCTCTGCAGGTCGAAGGGGCGAGGGGATGGCGAAAAGGGACCCATTAGCCACGCGAACGTCCCGGCAGCGGCGGTGACGGTACCCTCGCTGCAGCCCCTCCACCGCAGCTCAATCTCCACGGCCCATTTAATCACCGGTCTTTCCGTACAAGCAGCCAAAGACCCCGCGAGTGCATCATATTTTATGGTCTGCTAGGAACTGGTGTAAGAACACAAATTCATTTCACGTGCGGTGAACAGCCTCCAGATTGAAAAGCCTGCCGGCCCGGAGCGATGGGAGCCTCCGACCTACGCACACAGCATTCCGGACAGCATTTTCCCCGCGGCCCCTTTGGGTGCCGGGGACGTTGAATCACTTCACAGCTTCACCTATTCCCACAAACGTCGCAGAACACCCCCCCCCCTTTTTTTTTTTTTTTTCAATTCCCCTCTTCCCCTGCTGCTTGCAGGAGGCCTTGATTTATATAATATATTTCACATCCAAGACATCGCTGAGAACTCTACACAAATATTAATTACCAAGACCTAGATGGTAAATTATAAATATCCGTTCTCTCAAGATTAAAAATCCTACGTTTAATAATAATAATAAAAAAGACTGCACTGTGGCACATAAAGTGCTGCATGAAGGAGTACTCCTTTGCTCCAGGGCTGCAATAAAACACACTAGACCCCAGAAAACTTAAAATAGAGAGTGACCGAGGGTTGGTGCTTAGCAGCCAGGCCACCAAGCCGGGTGCATGCACACTCAGGCACGCAGCTCCCCGAGAGGACGCTGGGCATTTGCAGCCTTGCGAAACACAGCAAGTCGATGCAGGGGGAGAGTGGAAGTCGGTGCAAAGTACTGGCGGGTGGGAGCAACGCTTGCGAGCATCTGGCGAGCGGCAGAGGGGCTTCGCAGCCCCTAAGCATCTCTCCTCTGCCTGGCCTTTATCCAGCAGCTGGAAATCGTTACCCTGCGATATCTCTGCTGATACCATCTCTTAGGCAAAGCAGGGCAGCATCCCTTTGCTTGTCCAACACTGATTATACCCGGCAGGATTTCTGTGCTACACGAAGTGTCAGAGTCCCCGACAACATGATGATGGACTCGCTGGGTACAAGGCCAGGTGTAATAAGGAAGCAGCTGCTTTTCGATTCTGCTCTGGGATCTCTCGTCCTTGCAGAGCACATTTCTGGGGTATACTCGACACTCGTTCCCCAAGCAAAAACTGCCACAGCTGACAGTGAGGAATGAGCGGAGCACGCACGGCGGAGATAAGGCCCTGCAGCGATAAGAGACCCGGGGTCGGTTCTGCTCGGCCGCAGCACGAGGCAGCCCCTGGGGCTGATGCTGCCCGGCCCGCCCGCTCGCAGCCGGGTCCAAACACACCCAAGCAAAACCCAACGCGCAACCGAACTCCAAATCCTTCTGGTTGCCCTGTCGTGACGGCGTAGGACTCCTGACGTGGGATGGCTGAAGCCCATCGGTGAGCAGATGTATATCTAAGGGATGCACCTTCAACAAGATAAAGAGGCAAAGCTTCCTCCTCTCAGTCTTACCATCTCCTGCCACAACGCATGCCAGGCCATGCTGTCAAACCCCAAACATCTCAGTTCTCCCTATAGCAGCTCTTGTGGCCTTTGCAAGACTCGCCAGGTTCCTCCCAGCACCGAAGCAAAACCCCCAAGCCACAGTTCGCCTCCAAAAGCAAAACCCAAGCCACAGTTCGCCTCCAAAACCCCAGAACAGGAGCACTTTGCTGCAATTCTTGCTCTCTGCGGCCCTGCCCAAGCCCACTCAGCTTCAGTTCAAGTGCTCAAGTACATCACTTCCAAGCTGTGGACGGTAAAAATGGGGCAGATCACTTAGGGCTTGGGATTTTTTTTTTTTAGATTTTTTTATTATTATTATTATTTTTAATTTTCATTTTCTTTGTTGCTGCCTGCTGGTCTCCCCTTTTTTGCGTAGATCAGAGCAATCAACGAAGAGGACAAAACCCCAGCTTTGCAAAGTGGGAGAGGCAGGCAATCAGAGCTAGTGGAAAGGACGCGCCGGGAAGTCAATGAAGATTGGAAATAACATTTACAGAACTGGGACTCAGCAGGCCCAGGGTACTTTGCCTGGCTGTTTGAACAGTGTGCGCTCCTCTTTCCCTTTGAGTGCAGCAAACAGCTGGCGTCTAAGTAAGGGTACCTGAGGATAATAATGCTGGTGATGATCACTGCAGTAGCCTCCCTGTGCTTCGACCGTGATTTCTGCTCGCATGGCTAGCAAAGTCCATGCAGCTGACTTTGTACGTGGGGGGTGTTTAACGATTTGCCTCTGTCCGCTAGCTACCTCCACGCCAAACCCCAGCAATGTTTTAAGGACCTCGAGCAGCGCTCTGTCCCCGTAAGTGGCTTGCAGCAGGGCTGATGGCTCTGCAAGGGGCAGGCAGGAGGCTGGAGACAGCACCCTCATTGCACTCTCCTCCTGCTGCCCTCATTTTGCACAAAATATTAAGCAGAAACGGACAGTGGCTCAGTTTGCCACCTAATTTCAAAGGCTGGTGCCTCCAGCTGCCCCTTCAAACCACCCTTGTAGAGGAAGGAGGCTTAATTTGGCATTCGCTTAGCAAGAAAAAGCATGGGTCCTACAAAAAAACATGAGCAGAATGTCATAACTATTTACTGCTCAACCACAGCACGATGCCCACTGGATTGCTACTGCAGTATTATTAAGCATCCTCCCCAGTGCATCCCATCCCCAAGGAATAGCCACAGTAAAGCACAACACATCTTCAGAGGAATGAAGGGGAGAGACGCAAAGAGAAGGACGGGGAAAAAAACATCTCCAACTAGAAGAATATCTGATTTAAAAAGAAATTTCTCTTACATTCACACAAGGAACAAGAGTAACCGTTACTTCTCAGACAGATTGCAGGTTTGACGTGGAAAAAAACCCCCACCCTGTCCCCCTTTTTCTGCCTCAGCGCTGCAGGTTTGACGTGGAAAAAAAAAAAACCACCCTGTCCCCCTTTTTCTGCCTCAGCGCGATGCCTTGGAGCACAGCCTACGTGTCAGGAAAGCTTTTGCCCATTTTGGCTACCACAACCATTGCAGAGGAGATGGAAAACTTTGGGCTGTCAAAGTGCCACCTCTCCATCTACTCATCCATAGTCCAGGACCTGGTTAGCTACGTAAGTCCCAAGGAGCAGAATAAGTAGGACCTCCTATAGACTATAGGAGGTCAAGACATACGGGGAGCAATAATAATACCTGCAGTCATAACAGCTTCCTCCCAGCCGTACTCCCTGTTTCTCCTCCTCCAGCCCCAGCTGTGGTCGATGGGTCCAATTTCACAGCTGCTCAGTTCCAAATTGGACTTGTGCGTCCCAGCTGCACTCAGACTCCCGCATTTGTTTGCCATCAGCTTTAATTAGGAGAGGTTTCATTGCCTGACACATCCAACCCTCTTCTCCAGCTCCTCCAAGGCCACCTTCCTCACCTACTCCATGCTGAGTGGCTTAAAAGCTTCCAGCCACCGCCTTGGACCCATCTCCTCATCTCCTGCCCTGCCAGCTGGAAACAGCACAGAGTGAAGGCATCTATCCCTCTGCCCCACCGATAGGCACCTCTGCCGGGTCTCTCCCTGCCTGCTCTTGCTGAGCCGTGATACAGAACTGAGCTGGAGAAATCAAAGTTGATTCCAATCTCATTATCCAACATGGCCCTATCAGCTGAGACAGCGACATTTATCACATTAATAGGAATGATAGAAGAAAACTGGGATCCTGTCCAACAAGAGCACTTTATCACATGTTGCACTGTCTTACAAATCCAATTATCACCAGCCGAAGGTCTTAACGGCCCTCCAAGAGTGGCTCTGGAAATCTTAAAAGACTATAAAAGCACTTGTCCAGAGCCTACAGTATCGCCTTTGCCAGGGCATGGGAAGAAGCATCACGTGCTTTTCAGGAGACCGCAGCAGCTTCATCCCCAGAAAAGGGGGACAGTTGTCACTAGGAAGTCTCCCACCGCGGCAGGGGAGAAGGAAGGAGAAAGCCAGATGCAGACAGCCGGGCTACGCGGCACGAGGAAGGGGAGCCCACCACCAACGGAGCAGGGACGCAAGCGATGCTCTCCCTGCCAAGCCACATCCCAGGTGCGTCCCCTGCCTCAGGGCGCTGCCCGAAACCTGGGGATTTGTCCGTGCAAAGCGCGAGGTGCCACCCGAAGGAGAGGCAATAGGAGTTTGCTCTTCTCCCCGGTTTTCCAGACCAGAGAGCGCTGCCAAGAACAGACTGCTACAGTCACGATCTCAAAGGACTTTGCCGATGTCTTGGCCTTCTGGCCTGTCTCGCTACGAAAACACTCGAGCAAAGCTTTTCTCAGCTCTCCCTGAATGAGGAACAGTCAACCTAGTATCAATTCCTTTATTTTCCTTCAGCTGTCAGTTATTAAGATTTCATTCCAGCTTGATCCAAAATGGTTTTTTTCCCATTTTCAATATTGCAAGCGAAGCAAAGAGCAAAAAAAATTTGCTTCCCTCCCCCCCGTTGCTCTAATGATCATACCTTAAATAATTTATCCACTCCTCTTCTATACTCCCGCCCTTCACTCACCATTACCTAACTACGCTTCAGCATTTCTCCTTCTGCCCCACTTCAGCTACCGCTTGTGGTCAGAAATGATGACCAGGGGAATTCATCACAACAGGACAGGCTTTTCATTTCATTCTACTCCACTGAGCATCTAGAAACAACAGCTTCTTATTTTTACCGTCTCTTGCCCCATGCAGTCATTCTGCTGTTCCCCCGGGCACACGTGGCACGGAGACACCTCTGAAAGCCAGCGCAAGTTAAGCATCTGGGCACCATTTGTGCCTCGTCTTCAAAAGCCTCCTTTGAACTTCAGCGGGATGCTAAGACCAAATGAGCGTGACGACAGGAGTGAGAAAGACAAGGTGCAGGGCAGTGGAAAATCCCGACCGTTGTCTTCAGCCATGTGAGCCAGGCAGCGCCGGCTTCCCGGCAGCCGAGGGGAACAAATTCTCCTCTTGTTTGTGCTTCGCTAATACAGGGTTGGCATGGGTACAATGTTTTCCTTAATTTGGCACTGGCTTTTACGACGGGTGCAGGGAGCTTGGAGAGGGTTGGGAGACACCTCGTCCCACCTCACGGAGATGGCAGCCTCACCACCCTGGGTGAGAAGAAACGAGACACGTGTCCCCCTCGGCTGCTCTAACCTTTGAGGGGTCCTAACAGCTCTGCCGACGGCTGTCCTTCATCCTGTTGCCATGGATATGGGCAGATTTATGGGATAAAACCAGAAAGCATGGCCCAACTTTGTGGGAGCAGAGGCAGAGGTGATACAGGCTCAGCCGCACAGGGCTAAAGCATCACTTGGATCCTGCCACAGAGAGACGGTCCATCGTCAGAGCAGGAGACGGGGACTACGGCAAGGGATGTATTCTAGCCCTGATATAGCACAGCCCCTAATCAGATACAAAGTTCATGGGCGCAGAGGCTTTCCTGGACGGCAGTTCACCATCTTACACAAGCACAGCGGGTCCCTATAATCTGGATTATTTCTGCCCGCAGGAAACCCGCTCTCCAGGCATAAAGCTGCCATAAAGTGAGCTTTACCCGGCTGAAGCCTGCAAAGGCAGAGCAGCTGCTGCCTCACATAATCTCCGGCCGCTCCGCAATGAACTAACGCACCCCCACCCCATAGAGCCGACGCGGGAACCTCTCTCCCAGTTCTCACCCCACGTTTCCAGGCGTTACTGCTAAATAAAGCACCAACCAGACAAATTACTCTGGTCCTCTACAGGGTCCCCCCCTTTTGTGGCCGCGGCACAAGACAGCGCAACGTGCTTATCCGCACCTGGATGGCATTACCACTGCTGGGAAGCAAGGGGTCTCCATCGTGCTGCTCGTAGATATTTAACGTGATTTAACGGTTGTCATTCATTATTAATCACGGTTATTAGAAGGATGCCTATGAACACATGGAGAAAGGGATCTTGCAAGGCCAGACACTGCACTGCACAAACACCGAGCAGAATAAAAAGGTCCCTTCTAGGAAATGCCCTGTTCTGATAAAACAACAGCACTTGCGGGAAATATTTTGATTTTGGGGGCAGGGTAAGGAGAGAGACAGACACACATTTCGTAAAAGCTTTTCCAGCTTTTAATCCTGGCGTGTTTCATGGCTGCGTAGTCCCAGCAGGATTGCCGCTCTCCTCTGCTTACTCATGCCGAGGTGGTCTGGGAGCCCATATGAGGGCCGTGAGCTCCACTGCACAGGCTGAGATAAAAAAGATGCTCCCTGCCTCCAAGCATCACCCTCCAAAATACTCCTGGCAGGTATAAATCTAGTGAATTCACAAGGCAGTGGGGAAAAAACCCAAATTTACAGAGCGCCGGGAATGTTCAGGGCAATAAAGTGAGTTTTCAATAAGCGCCATAATGGAAATTTATGTCAGGGTCCACAAAATATTATAGATGGTAGCTTATGAAGCCCTTGTATTACAAACAAAGTAAATTATATTATCCTAAAACAATAGATGAAATTATAAAGCATAAAAAGAAATGGAACATACTCAGCTCCTTCCCTGGCGGCACGGACACAACCCAGCTCTGCATCCCTGCCCCAGCATCCCACCGCTGGATGCTGCCCCCCAAAATCACTTGTTGCCTTCACTCGCTCTTAATTAAAACCACGAGAAGCTCCCGAGGCTTGGACAACAGAAAGGACCTTCTCCGTGTGCGTACAGCAAAGAGATGGATGACAGCGAGGAGCGTCGGATGCACGAGGAGACGGAGGGGAGAGAAAGCGGAGGAAGAAGGGGGGGGGGAAGACAAGAAACCAGCAGAAAACCTGGGGATTTTCGAAAGCGCGGCTTTGATCTTTTCAGAAATGATGGGGATTTGGCAAAGCCGAGGTGCGCGCCAAGCATCCTGGAGGCACAGCCTGCTTTTAACACAGGTACCTCGTCCCGACACAGGATCCGTGCCCGTGCAGGGAGCGCGCGGGTCTCCCAGCTTTCCAGCCCATTTCTCTGCCCCGGGAGGGCGGAGGGACTTTGGGGTGGGTTAAGAAATGAGACAAAGCGATGCTATCACACTCCTCACTTCTCACCACTTCCCCAGGAGACTACCCAATTTTCTCTCGGTAAAATATCTCCCGTGCCCTTCATTTTTCACAACTGCGGGGGGAAAAGAGAAGAAAAATCCCAAAGCTCAGCCACCATACTTTTTTCAGCCTCTCGAGGTTTCGCTCGGCTTCAGGGATGGCAGAAGGTGCTAGGGCTGGTTGTTCGATGCATTGTTTTCCTCCCATAAAAGCACTTACGAGGTGGATTTTCTTCCATTTCCACAAAGCCCTGCACACCGTTGTGGAAAGCTCTGGCAAGAGGAGCTGTCAGGGCACATTATCCAGAGGGGCTGATGCCTCTGGAGAAAGGAAAGTTGAAACTAAGAGCGAGAAGGGGGAGAGATGACCGCCGAATGAGATGTGCATTAAAAGAGAGAAGATCAAGAAATTTAAAATCCATTTGGAGATTTGTTGCTTGGTTTTGGATGGACTGACAACACGCCAACCTGCTGCTTTAGCAGGCAGGGCTTCGGGCTTTTTCCCTATGCTGCAACCACCGTCCAGTGGCATTGCCTCCTAAAAGGTGGGATTTGTCTTTCCGACCGAGATTTCTAACAGCATGTTGTTTATATTGTCGGCAGCGGTCTAAGGTCCTCCCGTAGCACGTGTCCTACTAATTCTCTTGAACATCTGACACAGGTCGGGATGAGCTCCTCTTGGAGATGCTCTCTGCTGACTCCTGACGGGGCTCAGAGTACCTCCTTACCCACCAACAACCCACACTTACAGCTCCGCATTTTGGTGAAATGAACTTTGTCCTGAGCACGCAGTTGGCCCAGTGGCAACGGAACAACATTTTCCAAAATTCACAGCGCATCCTTCGTGGCCTCCATCAGCAGCCCGGGTCAGAAAAGCAGCAAGCACCAGAGCTGGTGCTTCATCTTGCGTGCTATTATCACCTGTACAACGACGACACCCTCAGCTACCTCCCCGAGACCAAAATCCAACGCACCAAACAAGAACGGGGAGACGCAAAATTGGCCACCCCCCAAAGCAGAGTGTGCCTGCCTCTGCCCGTGGACAGCCGCTGCCAGCTGGGCAGGACACAGCGAGAAGTATCAAATAACCAACTTCTGGGGAAGTTTCTTCCAAACCCCCATCACTGGAAAACCAGTCTGTGGCTTGAAACAGATTTCACAGCCCTTTTGCATTGGGGTTTTTTTAATTTTTATAATCCTAATGTAATTGAGGATAGCCTCATCCCCTATACTAAGTGCCTAATCCCCCCAGACCGAGTCACGGCGTGAGACAGAAGTGGCCAGGAGGGAGCACGGTGGCTTGTCAGGTAAAGAAAGTTAGCAGCAGCCCATCACTGGGGGAAGAGGAGGACAGCAGAGGTGTCGCCAGGACTCGGCTCAATCCCGCAAGTCACCACGTCTTCCCCCCGAGGCCCCTGTCATCCCTCGGCTCATTTTAGACCAATGCAAGGATCAGCAGCGATTGGAAGTCTGGGGTTTTTTAATGCCTGCAGCCTTAGCTTTCTCCTGGCAGAATTCAGAGAAGCTCTGAAAACCCTTCTCAAAAGACATTGAAGGTCTCTCTAATTGGCACAATGCAGTACTAGAAGAGAGAGGTCCAGAGTAGGTGTAAGAAAGCTGGTTTGGGTACCAGAAGTTAAGAGCATGGCAACGCTAAGCCCTGTCCCGGCTTATTAGCCCCTGCAATCAATAGGGTGTGTTAATTTGTTGAGGATACCCCGCTAAACCAGTTCCCCCATGTCCCTGCTAATGGGGATGAGAGATGCGCACGGACCACCACGCGACGCCCCACGACGTGTTGGGGCTGGGGCTGCCCCTGCCTGCCCCGGGTGAGAGGAGCGAGCCGAGACCCCAAGGTTTCCACAGCTGCCTTGCGACCCTGCGGACACGATGCAGCTCGCTGCCGGGCAGCGCCTTTTGTAATAAAAGATCACAGATCTGAGCATCCCAGAGCAGTGTTACGCTTCCGATGCAAGGGGGAGGCTTAAAAAATGCAAGCAGGGCATAAACTCAAAGGCCGTTCAGTGAGCAAACGCAGCCCTTCTTGGCAAATACCGCCCAAAGGAGCCATTTACCCGCTGCTTCTCCATCCATCCGTGCTACAGGACTTCCCAAGAGGCAGCAGGAACTGGAAAATCTCTTTGACAAGAAGAAAGGTGATATTATTAGCATTACCGAGTGATCGGAATGACTGGCCCGTCGAAGTCTTTGCTATAATCCATTGAGTTTCCTATTTTTAGAGCTGTTGATCTCGTAGACCCATTGGATATGTATGGATTGCTACCGACACGAGCGGTGCTGGTCCAAGCAGGCACAGACCGTCAGGGGAAGCTACAAACCAGGATTAATTTCTCCACGAGCACCACGCCGCAAGCGAGGGGAAAGATAAACAGCTCGGTCCTGAGGAGCTTGATTTGGGGAGATAATAAATTAGAGCTCACAGGCAGGCAGTATTGAAACATCAGGGTCTAAAGACCATCAGTGGTGATCGTCTAACAAAGGAGTATTCATCTCCTCCATGCAGGCTAACTGTACTTGGCTGAACATCCTTCATAGTAAAATACCACAGACCTGAGTACCGGGGACAGCATTACACTGACAATGTAAACACATTAAGAAAGCAAAGAGTTACAAGCTCAGATGCCGAGTGTCGCAGTCACGTCCAACCTATTTAGCAAATAACGTGGAAAGAAGACATGATGGATAAAGACGAAATTAATGACTGAACTGGTGCTCAGTGATTATCAAGAAACTAGTGATGAGGACCTGATTACATTCACAACGGATAATAAAGGCTTGCCCCAATCAGTAATATATATACTCAGTGCTTCAAAAGGACTCATTTCCAACGCTGGGGAAAATTATGGGAGAAATTGGCTGGAAGGAAAAATGTCAACAGAGAAATGTGGGCTCGTAACACAAAACTTATTAGAGAGCCAAAAAGTCAGGACTCCACAATCCAAAAAAGACAATTTTGGCTAAAAGCCCTATTCTTATTGCTAAAGCAGCAATCAAGCATAACGCAAAAATAAAAGGAAAAATAGACAGCAATCAATGTACATTAGAAGTTATGAAGTGCATTGATAAGGAAAGCTAAAAACACCGTGGGGGAGGAGGCAATTGCTGGCTGGCAGAACCGCGGAGGTGATTTTAACAGCGCTACACCCAGCCTAGCCCAAGGCAAGCTGGTGTCTAACACCCAGCCTAGCCCAAGGCAGCTGGTTTCTCTCTGCTAAAAGGCATCACCAGAAATAAATCGGCTTCAAGTCTGCTGTAGACCCTCTGCAGCCCCGGCCATGACATTGCACCCCTCTGCAGCTCTGTTCCCAGCTGAGCAATGGGTACAATGATAGCACCCGTCCCCGTGGTTGGCGCGTTCTTCACGCAAAGCAATGGCTTCCCACCGCTATCAACAGAGCTGCACCCACCTACAAGTGCAGCACCCCTGTCAACAAGGCTAGAGCCAAATCACCACCGCGACAAACAAATTCACAACCATCCCCAAGAGTTTGGACCCAAATTCCCCAATTTTGAGCAGGAACATGAGACCAGAACCCTTCCTCCCGGTGTTGGTTCCAACCTTTTCCTGTGCAAGGAGTGAATTAATTACTAACCAGCATCAGGGTGCAACTCGGTTTGGCTGACACAAATACCACGGTGCTAATATTGGGAAAGGAGGGGCTGCCCAGTATATTTTGTCTTAGGAACCCCAGATCCCGGCTAAGTTTTAGCTCAGCGAATGACAGTCAGTCTCCCCAGATGCTCAAGCAGAGGAAGATACCTTCCTCCCACCCGTCCCTGAGCGGCTGAGCTGGAAACACTGCGCACTGACAAACAGATGTGCCAGACATTGATATTATTGTAACGTCTTTCAAACAATTTGTATCCCCAGAACGGTGGTAAAGAGATATTGTATGGCAAATAAATTAAAGCATTTGGCCATAAAGCCAATAACAGAGAGACAGAGAGAAAGAAGCACAGACATTGGAGGAGTGAGAGGTTTTTAAATGAGATGAAAGAAAGATGGAAAGTCAATGGGGAAAAAAGGAATCCTAAAAAAAAAATATTAAAGCAGCAGCAAGGATGTGCTTTCTGGGATTTGTGAATATGGCTCGAACAAAAGGGCAGCCCAATTGTGCCAGTCTCATGAAAAGCGCTCGGAGGTGAGAGGTTAAACCCTTATAAACACCTGAAGAAACAATAACAGCGGAAAACAGAAAACCAGGGGAGGGGAGGAGGGAGAGGAGCGCTCTTGCTTGGCTGAGTCACCCCGCTCGCCGCTCACACCTCCCTGCTCGGCCAGAGCAGGAGGCACAGGTAGATTGATCACTCGCACGACTGCTGCTATTTGCTCCCAAGTCCCTGGGATGGCTTAAAAAACATTTTTATTAAGCCAGATGGAGAGAGGGGGAAGGGAAAGAGGAGGGGGGAAGGAGGGAGATACGTCTATGTGCCAGGTGCCAACAAGGAGGATGGAAGAGAAAAAGAGAAATCAAGCGTGGAAAATAAAAGAAAATGTAGTCAGAGATATAAAGCCTGTCAAATTGGCTGCAAACAGTAACAAAAGCAAAGGAGAGAGAGTTTTCTCTTTAACAAATGCTTTGATCAGCTGTAGTTGATATAATTACTATATAAAGCTACAGCAAGACAGAAATAAGATACATTTATCTTTGCAGAGCAAAGAGAACCTTTCTGATCGCTTCCTTTCTTTCCCAAGCTGTCACAAACAGACTCCAGGCTGGAAGGTCACGCAGCTGAGGTTTTGCTGGTCCCTCTCCATGGGGACATGGGACCCGAGCCTGGCCCTTGGGCTCGGCTTTGCTTGTATGGCCCCTGGGAGCCACCACGGCTCCTGGAGACCACGCCAAGCAACGGGCTGGCACGATGGGCAATGCCCTGGGCACGTAACCCGGGGAAAGGAGGTGGTCGTAGCGATGGTGGAAGCCACTGGTATTGAGTTTTCCTCCCTCTGGTGAGGACCGGCTCAGGGGAAGGGTAGAAACATCCCAGCTGAAAACTCCGGCTGCTGAGAAGCGGGTGCCCATGGAAATGAGGGACAGGGAAGGGCTCGGGGTGAACGGCACCGTGCACACCCAGCAACCAAGACCTGACCTCGCCATCACCTTGCATGGTGCAGGGAAGAGGACAACAGCCGAGGAAGTTTCCATGGCAAACCTAGACCCTCGACCTGCTGCTGCAACCGCTCCATGGCTTCAACCACAGATGCTTCGCCTCCTTCCTCCTGCTACACTGACCTTCACCACGTCCCTCTCGCTTGCAACTGCTTCATCACGGCAGCTGGGCAGATGAGACTCGGAGAAACATTTCCCTGCCCCAGGTAGCGAGGGAAGGCAGGACCCACCCCAAGCGTTCCCGTTTTCAGGTCGCACCACACCAAGAGGACTCATTCTGTAGTTTCCAAACGTCACATTTGAATTTCAACCACTCTTATTTATTTCAGTCTAGCTAGGTAACACTAAAAAAAAAAAAAAAAAACAAGCCAAAAAAAAAAAGCTATTCCTATGAATATTTCCCTTTCAACAAACTGACATTGCTCAATGGAAATACCATTTAGCCAAAAAACCCTGCCAAACCCCAGCAGCAGCTCTCATTGCAACCGCCACCGAGCACTGGGGTCTGTCCCCTCCTCGGTGACAGCCAGTCCAGCATCCGTTTGGGCAGAGAGAGCAGAGACAGACCCTTAATGCCACTGGGGTTTCAGCCTGGGGCACGGGGGACACGAGCGACGCCAAAGGGCTACAGGGCAGCGGTGTGCTGGATCGACTGGGTACCTACGTGTGCATTTGGTGGGAGCACGGACGGTGTAAGCGTCTACGCGCATAACGCAAGATGAGTGATGCAGCAGAAAACCATGCCCAAGGGAAGCGAGCGTGTAGGCAGCAGTACCCGCAGTCCAGCAGAAAGCTCTGCAAGATGCATCATGTCTTGTAGCAGGACGACCGAGACGTGCCCGTAAGGATGGCAGAGAATGCAGGTCACCAGGGACAGGGGGGAGTTTGCACAGGGCCCGCACGGGCACCAGGGACAGATGCACGAGGAGCACATGCGTGTCCCTGCCTGCACGCAGCCTGGCTTGCAAGGGGGAGCGGGGCTCCTCTCTCATACGACATGCAAAGCCCTGATTTATTTAGACTGGAACAATTTGTCGTTGGCTGTAATTTTAACTACCTCCGTGCTGAGGAGCCAATCAGGGGCTGTGCTCATCGAGGCTTTTATGAGTTCCCATAAAAGCAGCAAAATGAAAACTCAGGGGCCCTTAAAATATACTCCACGGGTTTGTGCAGTGCAATTGGAGGCTTTTATGACTCCTGTCAGGGCTTTTATGACCCTGTAAAACTGTGCAGCAGCCTAGCCTGCGATGAAAAGTGGCCTCAGATGTCTTAAAAGCCTAAATGGTCCTGTACATTTATAAGACCTGTTGGTACAATGCAGGGAAGCCCTGAGGGACGTCGCCCCGGCTCAGCCCTGCTGCGGCTGGTGCTGGGTGCTGCCGAGGAGGGCGCAGGACGAGGGGCAGCACTGCAGAGGTTTATCATCTCCCTTGAAAGGACAAAACCCACAGTCTTCCTATAATATCGGGGAAAAATAAGCAGCTGCCCTCTCGTCAGGGGCAGGGCACGGGCTATGGGAGACGTGCTGCCGAGCAATGAGCTCCCTGGCTCCACAAAATGCGATTTGCAAGCAGCCAGGATGCGAACCTAGCCAATCTCCAGAATAAGTGAGTTTGATGGCATCACACTCTCATTTCCCAACACAAACACCACTTGATTTAGCAGAAGCAGCAGGGTTTTGTTTCCCCCCCCGCTTAAATGAAGCCAAGACTGTAAGATTAGGGATGCTGCAGGAAAGCAGAAAGAAAACCCATCAGGCAGGCAGTGACAAAGGAGCATTAATAAACTGTACAAGGTACAAAATGCCAAACAGGAACGGGGGAAAGGAATGAAGAGCAAAAAGGATAATACAAGATCCAGGGACACAGCCAGAGGCTGCAGGATGCTCGGGTTTGGCGCTGCGAGCCAGGGCAGAAGCACATTGGGTCACTAAGCCACGGAATTGCAGCAAATGGTGCAAATAAAAGCGGTAGCACATCGCAGAGGGCATTAACAAAACACATGCCTGATCCCATCAAAAAATAAGCCATCTCCCTCTGCTCTCCTGAGCAAGAAAATACGCCACGGTCTCCTAAAATAAGAAGAGGTGCTTCATGCATGAGAAAAATGCTAGTATATCAGCACAGGAAAACTTCCAGTCTCCTACATGCCACATCTAAATATCTGTTTTATTGCTCTGAGAAGGTAAGGGAGGAAACCCATCCCCGGCTGGGTCACGCATTCAGCAACGTACAGCCCGAGCCGGTGCCCAGGCGGTGGCTTTGCAGCATTTCTCAGTGGACTGCAAACCAAAAATGACTAGGCTAGCGAGACCGGCTGAATACCAAATGGATTTGGGAAAACTATGACCAGCATGCGAACAACCTGCCCGGACTCACTGAGCTGAAACTGGGTGACTTTGTAATCCAGCAGGAATTTTTTTCATGGCACTCCAGTGCCAACATCTATCTCAGCTTCCCCCCTGGGTGATGGTGGGACCAGCGTGACTGCTGAACCAACCTCCTCCCTCCCGAAACTTTGCCTTTTGAAGAAATAGTTTTTAATCCAAGCTCAGATGGCAGAAATCAGTTCCTGATTGATATCACTAAGAAAGAACAAAACCAACTTCTGATGGGTATTTCAGAACACGCTGTGTTTCTGCCTTCCTCCGCCGCTTCAGCAGCCTTACAGCTTTAGCACGGTGCAGAAAGACGCAGAGAGGTATTAATTCCACTAAACAAGGGTTGAAATGGAAATGCCAACAGATCGGTAACATGCCAGACTTGCCAAAATGCTGCAATCTGTCTGAGTGTTCCTAAGCAACTTTGCACACCCAGCAAAAAACAAATCCCATGGCAAAGCCTGCATTTAGCATGCAAGTTATTGGCTATTAACATTCATAGCCAACACATGCAAAATCAGGGTAAAGTGAAAAAAGAGAAATTGTCTTTATTTTCCCTTCCTTCTCCCCTCTCCCCCCCTCTCCCTTTTTTTTTAGGAACAGAGCATGGATGTGGAAAATAGCCTATTGAGCCCACTTCCCCGCCTCAGAGGAGCTGCAAATGTGATCCTTTGCTAGCTCAGACAAAATCTGCCATGCTACATTAGGCTTGATAGCAAATTTGCTACTTGCGAGCTTTTATCAAAACGGTATATCTAAAAATCTTAGTAATACAGAGCTTTTGGTTGGCTTTCCCGGCTGCCTCCTCCCACCCCTCCGCATCCCTCTCCCCGCCGGGCGCACGGGGCTCTGCTCGGAACCAATTCCCAATTTGGGGCTCAGCATTTTTAAGCCAAGCAAGAAAGCAGAGCGTGCCGGGGAGGGGAGAAATCGGCCAGATCTCGACGGCTGAAATTTATTCTGGTGCAGAGACGACCGAACAAGGCCCGTACGCTTCTTCCATCCCGCTCGTGACCTATTTCGAGGACATACAAGTTCATTTCTGAATGAACAAGCCACCCACAGCCGGTGGAACAAATGTAACACGGCTTTCAAGGGCTCTACAGCCAGGTTCCCCGGCGGCTCTTAAGGTGCAAGGGCCGGTCAAAGATTTTTTTTTTTTTTCTTTCCCTGAAATTGCTTATACAGAAAGTCTTTCTCCTCAGATACTGTTTGATGTTTAACAAAGGCTCTGCATATGCCGGAGCCCCAGTCTCATGGGGCTGCTGTAATAGCTGGTCCCTCTACCCAGCCACCTATTTTAATGAAATTTATAGAAATTTAATATCTCTGAGACCTCTTTCCTTCTGTAAAATTGGGTAGAAATTGGCCAAAGGGCTCAAAAACTACAGAGGGGAAGGACTGGGCAAGGCTGACGGACAGGGACTGCATGATTGCACAGTCTCCTCTCTGGAAGGATCCAAACTAAAAATCAATATATTTTTCTTTTGTCTCTACGGTTTTGTATTTCTTTTTTGTTTTTGTTTTTATGAGGGCATTTTTTTACAGAGCAAAATGTGCCCTTAAAAAAAAAAAAAGGGAAAAAAAAAAAGATGCTCCCATGGAAAATTTTCTATGCCAAACACATGAGGGGAAGCTTTCAAACACCATCACTCGGAGCTGCGGGACAGGCTTCGGAAAGGGGATGCCGCCACTCGCGTCCCCTCCCTCCTCAATGCTCAATACCTGGGGTTTTCCCGAGTCCCATCCCCACAACGTCTGAAACTACGAGAGAGGTGATGGAAAAGCAGGGAAGGTTTTGTGCCTAAAGCGAGGCATAGAGAGCCCCGACCCATTGGTCCAGTTGGAGGACCGACTCCACGAACCGGAAAAAGACGCTTCACCTCCCCAAACCTCTCTGCAAAACACCAGCATCCTCAGTGAAAAAAGCTCATTCAGCCTCAAAATCGAGAGAAAATGAGAAAAGCTTTGGTGGAGCCGTTTAAACGGCTGGTCCAGATTCGCCTCTAACCGCAGGCGCTACATCTCGAGCCAGATTGACCAGTTTTTTGTTTCTGGAGCGAATTCCGTCACCCAGCAACTGCCTGAGCTGGCTGGGAGCTGAGGGGTTTCCTTTAATTATATTAGAGGGATAATCTCTGCACCCTGGCTCAGGAAGCGGGGGGGGGGTCTTAACTCCATTACCAAAGTCGATCGAGCAGATGGATGCAAAGCTTTCTAGGAAAATGGATGCTCTGCAGACGTCCGTGAGCTAAGCAGGGCAAACGCGAAGGAAGCCATCCGAGATTGCTGCGAGGGACTGCTGAAACGCAGAGGACTCCGCTTAATTCTTAATGGAAGTTTGTTCAAGCTTTAGCAAAGGACAAAGCCTTCCCCTCCGCAAGGAGCGCGATGCTCTTGCCAAGTACAACAATATCTGGATTTTTTAGCTTGCCCAGTTCCAGCAGGCCAAATCCTCAAATAATACTTAAAGATATTCTCCAAGCCTGTTAGGCTCTGAACATGGAAAGCTGCCGTCGGAGCTTGCTAATGCCTCCTTTCCGAGGGGGCAACCGGCGCTTTGGCAGGCCTACCTGACATTAAGCTTTCAAACGGTGGCTAATGAGATTCCTTCCTCTCCTTTCAGCCCCTTCGGAAACGTCTGATTTAGGGCGAGACCTTGTGGACCGGAGAATTTCTTTTGGTCCTCCTTACAATTATAAGGAGGGGAGAGGTCCTGAGGATCTCTTTATTCTGCTACAGGGTTTTTTTTCAGGGATCCAAATGCCCAAATCCGCCCGCCCTGACGTTCTCCTCGCCACAGAAATGGCAAAGCTGCCAGTATCTCCTTCCACTTCTCATAGCGATAACTAAGCGTGAAGCTGTCTAGTCTCTCCGAGACAAGTCACTGAGATCAGTATTTTTGCCACGTTAACCATCTTACTTCTCCACTGACTGATTAGTTACTATGCAGGATCCTCTGTATTTCCACTAGGAAGGGAAAGGGACGACAGAAGCACGTATTTCTTCGGGTTAATCTTGCATTTTGTCATCTTTCTTTTAGAGCAAACAAAGAAACAATCTGCAAACACGCCGCATCCTTCTGGGAAAGGCGAAGGTGTGCATCTACAGGAGGCAATTCCCAAACTCCATAGGGAAAGCAGCTCGCCCCAAAATGCATTTCCTTGCACCATCCCTCTTGGCTACTTCAGCAACGCCTCTCCGGTTGTCCCCTTGCGCTCTGCCTCTGCTCTGGCCTCCATCCCCCTGCCATGCTCAGCCCCCGCTGCATCCCCAACGAGGCTTTGGTCACAGCCACGCTCCTCCGGCAGCACCGATTCCCTCAAGCACAGCAACCAGATAAGACCTTTATCAGCCGGTTTCTGTTCTGCAACGGGGAGAACACGAGGTGAAACACAAAGTGGTTGGAGTCGGACTTCATAAGAAGGGCTGATTACCCACTTCACGAACCGCAGCAAACCGCGGCAGCTCCCCGCGCCTCTCCGGTTTTCCTGGGTGGGCTCAGAGGAGGGATGCTCAAACAGGGGGAGAGCACCCCAGATTCCTCCTCCCCCTTTCCCAGCCAAGTGACATCTCTATTAGGGCTGCAGAGGCTCCCCAAACCCGCGGCTCCCTGCCCGGAGATCCTAGGTACAAGGTGTCGAACAGGCATCTCTGTATTTCAACCACTGCCTTTCCGAACCAAAACCCCAGCAGGGAAAGGAAATCCTTAGGGGGTTGAGATCGCCCTCGGCTACACGGCGAGCATCTCCCGAGGGAGCTATTTCCTTGCCCTGCTGCACCGCTCTGCACGTGTCAAAGGGAGCAAAGGATGTGGCATGGCACGTCCGAGTCTCGCTTAAAAATGAATGGTTTCTTCTATTTCCCCGAGGAGAAAGGAGCACACGCCGGCACAGACATCCACACACAAAATCAATAAGTCGTTGGGTCTCGGGGAACAGCTTTTTTAATTACAAGTCTCCCCCGAGCTGGACGCGGGGCAGGGTTTGCAGGCTGGCAATGAGGCGCCTGAAGCGGCACATGGGGAAGGGCAGTCCCTGGGGATGTGTGGGGGCCAGGGGGACCACCGGTGATGCTGGAGAGGCAGAAGGGTGGGGAACTACCCGTTTCCCCCAGTGCTCTCCTTGTCCCACCTGGCGACTGCCCAGATCTGATCTTGCTTCGCTGCAAAGCGGCCGGCCAGTGCCTCTCCTTACCCCGGTGTGAACCTCAAACTAGACAGCGACACGCCTGCTATTTATCATAAAGGGACTTAATCCAAAGAACCTTTTGCTGCTGGTTTTATCCGTCGCATTTATCTGCTGATCTCTCCCATCTCATCTCGTATTCAGCACAGCCTCCCCCGAGCTGCAGCTGGTTTGTGAGCAGCAGGCATAAATCCCGATTTAATACCTGGGAATGGGGGGCAGCGCCCTTTTCTGGGGAGCAGCAGCTGGGGCGATTCCCTCGCAGGGGGTACCGGGACGCTGCCAGTCCCATCAGGCTTCTCCAGGCAAACAGGCAGCCTGAGCTGCTTGATCCCCCAAAAGCACTGCTAGTAGAGAGTCGAGATCTTCGCCCTAAGTCCCCCCTCGATTCAGCCGGCTCCCCCCATCCCTCCTCCCTCTCGCCCGCACACGCTCGCTCCTTCTTTAACTCTGTGTCCAAGTGCTGAGTTACTATCAAGGAAGCTTTAATAGGGTCCTGGATTTTAAAGCCACTGGCAACACAGTCTGGGCCTTTTATGGTTGGTAATGAATAAGAGAACCCAAATCACCTTCCCCCCCCCCCCCTTAACACTTTAACAGCCTCTGCCTACAAATTAAAGTCATTGTGATTCTCGTTCTGTCTCGCTCCTTTTGTCTTCCTCTAACACCATCGTAGCCCATGCAGCACCAGTCCAAGACCTGCTGTGCCCTGCTTCCCTTGCCCAACCCCTTATTTTTTTTTAAATATTTTGCAATATTTACCCTTCCCCATTCTTCTTGTTCTTTCCTCTCGCTTTCATTCCCTCTTTTCTCCTCCCTATCCTTTCCCCTCTTTTTTTTTTTTTTTTTTTAACCTGAAAATTGTCACAGGGGTAATGACATTTCGGAGCCACGCTGCAGAATGAAGCCCTTGACTCCTTTCTGTAGGGCTGGCAACCAGCCCTTCACGGTACAAAAAGCCAAAATTGCTACTATCTTGTCACCAATTCTGGTTATTTTTAGCACTCTTTCCCTTAAAGCGCCAGCTCCCTGAATCATGTGATAACAGGAAGAATCTTATCTCCCATCTAAAAAAGTTTCATGCCCTCACAGCTGCTGAGAAGTGCTGGGAAATATGAGTCAGACTTTCAAAAACACGCAGAAAGACTGACCTTAAAGTGCATCTTGCTGAAACCGTAACTCAGGGGGCACCTAACCCCGCTTTTTAAATGCGCCTAATTTTTAATTCAATGCTGCAGAGAATTCTCCATCCAAACACTGTCAGGTGGCTTCAGAAGTCTCCCTGTTACCTCACTTAATTAAGACAGCACAGATCATCTTCATATCCTTTGGGTGAAGCACTGGCTCTGTTGGACATTTTTTCATTAGCCTCACCATAAATAAGATTTCAGGACTTGGCATTTACCACAGGAGCAGAATGAAGAAATCAACATGAAGACAAACCCTTTTGGTAACCGCAAGTGGATTTCAAGGCAAACCCGACTCTCTTATCTTCACATTTATCTTTATCCCATTGATAAAGCGCTATCGATGTCCCGCAGCTATCTGATGGCACGCTAACAGCTCTATTTGTAGCTCACAACGCGATAGCCCCGCTCTCTCCCCCCTCGCCAGCAGATTTTGTATGGCAGGAACGTTACACGACCTTTTCTTCCACTTTTTCACCCGCCCTGGACTTATTCTGCATGCAGAAATGACCAACCTCAATGAGCCCTAAGTAGCGCCCGGATCCCGGTTAACTGGGAATTATATAATTATAATCGATAAGCCAAGAAGAAAAAGATGAACCTCCTGATCTTCATCTCATCTCCCTACGAGTCCCTGCCTCCCTGTCTCATGTTTACCCTTCTCACACGTGCTTACAATTTTTCCGCTGTGAAGTACGGGGAGATGCGCTGAATGACACAGGATATATAAGTACACATTTTACCGTACTGCTGTTATTTATTATTAATAATAGTGATGCTAACTCTGCCCTTGTAGGCACCTCTATGAGGGAAACAGTGTTTGTAAATGTCAATAAGCAGTTTTCCAAAATGCCCAGGCGTGTAAGGCAGCCGTGCTCCCTTCCCCGTGCCATTAAATGGGGGCACATCCCTGTTTCTGTCCCCTCCGGCCCTCACGTCCTTTCTCTGGCTCTTCTTGCATGGAGGATAGAGCTGGGCAGATGCTTCCTCCACCCCTCACGGAAGAAAAACAAATCCCTTCAGACTAGCCCCAAAATGTTTTTTCCCCACCTTGGTGACTGAACTTGAACCTCCTTCACTTAACGCCCCTTCCAAAATAACTCCGAGTTAAGCAGTTCAATTTAAAACGACAAGAACTGTGTGTTTGTCCCCCCTCATTTCAAATGACACACTCAACAATAAAAAGCCATTTTTGTCTTAAACTTTCTCCATGCTTTCCCTTTCCCCCAAGTAAGCTTGAGAGCTCTGGTATGAATGGGGAAATGATTTCAGATGGCCTAAAAGGGCATCATTTCTTCTTCAGTAAAAACGCGCGTGGAATTTGATCCGGCTGCCACGAGAAGAGAGATCCCATGTCCAACTGACTACAAAGGCTGATCTATGCAGGACATAAACACTTCGCGGAAATTAGAGCAGCACAAGGGCTTCCTCCAAACTCCCACCTGGCTCATGAGGAGAGCACCGTGGCCACCAAGGCAGCTCTCGGAGCAGGGGACACTTTGAGCCCCTCTCTTTTGGGACCAAAACCTTTTCACACAAAGCCCAACACAAAGTTGGATGTGTTATCTGGGCTCCACAAAGATTCACCTTCCAGCACAAGGTTTTGTTGAAACGTTGCTGCTTGCCAGAATACGGTTGTACTAAAGGACAGCAGATGCCTGACATTTATCTTCATGACTGAAGACTGTAGACCACAGAACATGAGAGGCAGAGTTAGTTATCTTCTCCTTACCCATGATTGACAGTAAATGTCAGGAAAGATTAGTTATTCTGTATCATACACATGCCACGCATGTTTTTAATTCTCCTACTGCTCCAGTACTATTTTCAGTCACAGTTGTAATAAATCAAATGTACTTGCTCTGCGTGAAGAAGAGACTCTGCAATTGGAGAAGACCTGCTGGTCACCCACCATCCCTACTTCACGTGTCCACAGCCCAGCCAGGGAGTTCCCTGCTCTGTACTATTCTGACCACGATACCTTAATTTCAGTTAAAATTGTAATTAAACCCATTTGCTATTTGTGCATCACCTTCCATCATGACGGATCCAACAACACAAGCTAATAAACGAGTGGGTTGCTTTCCCCATCAGTGAAACACAGCCACTTCCCGGGTGAAAGTCCCAGTATTTAACAACCTGATGCCAACTGCACGGCAATTTAGGACAGCCAACGGAAAGACGTGAAGGAAGAATATAGAAATGAACAATGGTGAAATCTGGAAGACACTAAAAGTACCACCTTTGCCAGCAGAAAAAAAACCCCAACTATCTGGAACGTGGTAAGCAGTCAAAAACTTTGGGTTTACTCATCTAAATGATGGAACTTATTGCAGCAGTGCTCACGAGAACAACAAACCCGACATGCTCCATGGAGAACACGCATTAACCTACAGTTCTAAATCACAGCCGCCAGCTTTGTGATTGAGCTAATTACGGCTTCGGCGCAAGATAGAGCAAGCTCTGCTGCAACAGCCAGGCTTTCCTGCGGTCAGGCTGGAAGGCAGCCTGCCCGAAACTCCCCTGGCCGTCTGAGCTAGCATTTCCTTGTGCTCAGGTCCCCCCTAAATCCATGCTATACGGAGGGGCTGGGAAGGACTCTGTCTCGCCTAGCCCTAGGTGCCTAGTCATCTGTACCCAAACTAGCAGCCTACTTCTCCTTTACTGACCAAGGAGGGCATCTCTAACCTGCCACAGATACCTTTCAAAAGATGAGCTACTCGCTCCTCCACAACCCCTGCAGAGGCTAATTACATGACTAGGTTTTATAGTGCTGAAGTAGGTGAGATGAATCTCGTCATAAACCACCAAGATCTCTCTCCGATCAGAAATTCCCCCCGTGTATGAAACAGCTTCCTAAAAGACCTTCCTTTAAGCCAGCCCTCCCTTGTAAAAAAAAAAAAAAAAAAAAGAAAAAAGAAGCCATTTAGTTGAAATCTCCCCAGCTAGCTTTAATCACGGTAGAATGCAAAATGGTGACAAGTACCACAGATGGAGCTGTGTCACAGGCAACAAAGCCCTTTTCATCAGCGGGACCTGGTGACTGAGAGGGTGCTAGGTTTAGCTCTTGTTTCCCCGGTGTGAATCACCGGGCAATCAGAGGGGAAGGCATGCCAAGCCGAGGCCGTAGTCCTTTCCGATCATAACTAGGAGCTGCAGGAATAGAAACAAACTCCACGAGACCTGAAGAAGCAACAGGGAAGGCTAATGTTGTCCTGACCTGCTGTCTTGTTAAAAGGGATTTCAACGTGTAAGACAGAGTACGAGCCCTTTCCGAGCACATCACAGCTCCGTATTTGCCTATACAAACCTGACAGTATCTAATGCCTTGCTTCGCACGAGGTTTGAGATTCCTCCGCAGTTTAACAGGCGTCGCGTAAATTCAGGCTCTTACTAGGATGACGCGTCAATGAAGCACAAGAAGTGCGTTCAGCTGAGACTATCTCCCTCTGGTGCGTGTGTGCATATCACACAGGCTCAATCCTCCTTCAAGGAGAAGCTGAAAGGAAGACCCTCACTGCACATCGCACCCCTAAAGGCGCTGAACTGACTGTCCTGGGGAATCAAGTCCCATGTCTAGTGGAGGAGCGATGAACACAAGGGATACCACGTCTTGACCCTCTGCACATAACCTAGAGTTGGAGCAGCAGGGCTGGCTAACACCCCTCTGCCCAGTCTCCTCTTTTGGGATCAACCTGCCTTGCGTGGGCTTTGCTATTCTCCCTTTTTTGGGGCCCACGCCAAGCTGCAGGCTGCCCCTCATTGCACCCAGCCAACCAATTCCAAAACAAAACTTTGGGGCCACTTGAAAACCAACTCCAACTTTAGGCCAAGGTAGTTATCGTCTTTGCTTCATCCCACACGCCTCCTCTCCCCTCTGTCGGTGCTGGTGTTTGCAGACAGCCCTGCAAGCTGTCTAGGGGAAGCATGGAGAAGACGGCAATGTCTCCGAGGGGCACCAGGTCCCTTTCTAATGGCTTTCATGTCTTCCTGTATCTTTAAATAATTGAAATCTCTTTGTTGCTAAGTACTTCCAAGCAACAGGGCACTAAAAGTTTTAAGCCTCTCTGGGGAGGCCAGGGCCAGGAAATCTACACAACTCACAAGATGTCCTGCCACCAAAGTACCTTGCCTCCCGAAATGAGACCAACTACGCCGCTCCTCCAAGCTGCTTGCCTTAATGGCTGCTCTCCTAGGATGCTTGTCGCTACTACGCTCCTTTATTCATAACAGCATTTTCAAATCTGGTTTAAAAAATCATTTCAGAGTAGACCATGATGTCTACGAAGTGCTCCTCCAGAGAGAAGTGGCAGCAGGGTAACGAGGTTCCTGTCAACCCTAGAAAAGCACAGCACATAGCTATACGTGGCTGGCCCTTATAGAGACGCATTACCCTGCCTGGATCAGACGTAGCAATGGAGAGGTAGTTTACATCTTTCTGCCCCAGGAATTACCCAAGAGGAGAGAAGACCTAAAAGGTATATTTTTTCTCCCCATATATCAGCAAGGCAGGCAACTCCTTTACAACTACAAGGGGTCAGGACATTGCAACCTGGAGAAAGCCACCGGTCAGATCAGCAGCACGGGTCAACTTTGGGTCTGGTTCACTCACGAGAGCGCAGCTACTCGCCATCAGCCCACCCCGAGCCACTCAGCAGCAGGCTACGGCTGACAGCCAGCAGGATGCCAGCAAGGCATCGCTTGAGTCAGAAATCAGATTTAACAGCTTTCCCTGAAAAGTCCATGTCTCTTCAGATATGTGCCTAATTAAATAACCTTTTGCATTTTATTTGAAGATAGTGAAGCGCTCTTAAAGGCCCTAACAGCTTGCTAATGATCCTGAGATGGTGAGTACACATTCCCCATGTTACAGAGGAAGAAGATGAGCACCAGAGAGGTGCCTAGGCACGCAAGGGTCCCGGAGGAATGACCCCAGACAACCGTCCTTTGCTGCAACCACCAGTTCACACTTCTGATAACTAAATCCCTGTGCATCACGCCTGATGTAAATAACCATCCATTTATAACTCATTGTAATTACCTGCCTATTTCTGCGTCCCGCCTTCGCAACGTAGTCTCTCTGCAATTATAGTTAATTGCCTTGATTGCTACTGCATATTTCAAGAAAGTTCAGAAAAAAATACATGAGACAGGATACTCTACCGAGGAGCCATATGGGGACCAGCACAGGAAGAGTTAATATTTGAGGCATTTGATTTAATTTTCACTCCTGCCACCAAAGTAAGCCCTATGCATGTGAAAGCCCTACCAGAACCGCAGGCACAAATCTCGACCATTTCTGTAGCAGCCCATGAAACTTTCTTTGAAAAAAAAGTCCTAAGAAGCAGCTGAAACAGCCCCCTGCCAGCCCTCTACAGATGTTCTCGGCATCACGGTAGCAGCGGCAGGTTTACATCCCATTACCTACGGTAACTGCAGATATTCTTTAACCCGTAATCGACTCATCCTTGGCCAGGCTCTAAATTTCCCGAGGTGGCAAGCTCCATCGGAGTATTGATTTAGTAAAGTAAGCAAGCCCCACGGGCCGGCCCCGCCAGCCTGGGCAATCACGAGCGATGCTGAAACGCTACCCCCTGGCTCTGCTTCGGGACTTGAGCACAGGCTTCGACACAGGACCAAATGACAACCCCAGCTCTGAATGCCACCACGAGCTGTCGGTGTCCTCAGTTGCCCTCTGTCCGTCCTCCGCTATCCCTCCCTGCCCATGTCTCCCTGCTGCCGGCCGGTGCTCCGTGCCCAGCTCCCGGAGCTGCACCGATGGCGCTAGGATGCCCAGCTGCTCCTCAAGGGGAAGGTCAAGCAGAGCAACGGCTCCCACCCAACCACAAAACCTCAGCTCGGCTTCCTCCTGAAGGGATATCAATTACTCGGGGCTGTCAGGATGATAAGGCAGCCCAGCCTCCACAATAAGGAGGATATTCAGGCTAATAACTTCCCATTAAGCTCCTTGGAGCTGGATGTTTTCCATGCTTTTCTGCGGGGCTGCTGCCAGGGCTTGTTTGCTCCCCTTACCCAGCTAACTCTTGAAGGGATATGGCTTGAGGCACTGATGTAAAATAAGCTCTCTACCACCAGCCCTGCCTGGAAATCCTTGGCAGAGCTGGACAGAGAAACCACAACCTCTGAGTTTTCGCTCCGATGCCAGGTTAGCCTTCCTCCTCCAAAAGAGGATGACAGCATTCAGCGCGGAAGTTTTAAACAAAATAAACAGGAAAAGAAAGAAACCTCTTATCCATCACTTCTGACCAAGTTATTGCCTGCAAGCGCGTTGCCAGCGTGCTGAAGGGAGAGCCAGGTGAGGATGGCCGGGACGCTACGTTTCACTCCCCCTCTCCCTGACATTCGCCAACCTTCAAACATCCTTCACCACGAACTGAGAGGCGAATCACAGGCGCTCTCGGGTTCAGGGCTAGCTTACGACACCGAGCTGAATATCCACATTTGCATCCCTCCACTTCTGCAATGCATCCTGCGCCTCCTGCCCACCCTTCCCAGCGGCTTCTCCCCTTCCAGGGCCAACCACCGCAACGCCACTGCATGCACCGGGGGTGGGAATGAGCCCTTCCCTCCCTTCCCACTCCCGTGCTCCCTTCCCGCCAGCCACGGCTCAGGGGACTACCCCAAAGCATTCCATGTCCTACGTTTCTCAAGAGTGCTAAACTGGGCTGGACTTCACCTCATAAAATTTGCCTGAGAAAAAAATCTCCGATCCATTAATGCTTCATAAAAATTTTACAAGGTTTCTGCTAAAGGAAGGAAAACAAACAGAGATAGCGTCGGCATTGAGGCACTCTTTAAATCAAACATTCTTTCTCTAATGCTTTTTTTTTTTTTTATAGTACCAATCAGGAAAGCAATCAAGGATGAAGCCCACAGCTCCCAGTGCTTCCATTTCCAGCATCTGAATTTTTCCCAGCTCAGGACGTACGATCCCAGCGCTCCCGTCAGCCCCGTGCTGGCTACAACAGCGTGTCCCACCAAGTTGCTGGAGCAGCTGCGAGGGCGGGATGAACAGCAACCACCACCACCCAGAAAGCCAAGGACACAGCATCCTGACAAGGATCCCGATCTACAGGAGAGATGCTTTCATCGAGTTAATTAACTTTTACTGTACCAGCATCCGGAACCGGAGTGGGACCGATGCATGGCGTGCATGGGGACTGCGAGCATCTTTCCAGCACGTGGGGATGGGTGAGAGAGTGAGGAAGCTCCTGTCCTTCCCTAATAAATGCAGGAGCCTTTACACCCGCCACAGCATTAACAACTCCTTCATTAAAACCCAGAGCCTCGGCTGCTTTTCCAGTAGGAACGGTGCAGCACGGCTGGGCTAGCAACAAGAGGTTTGCCATTAAATCAGCAGCTGAGGTCCAGCTCGGGACCTGTCTCATAAGTCTGGGAAAATGTCAAAGGTATTTCTGCAGTATTCACTGTCCAAAAAGGCCCAATAATCTTTTTTTCCCCTCTCTTGTTTGTGTTCCTTTGTTTTTCTGAGACCTTCCCTTCCGCTGCAGAAATGTTCTGCTACAAATGTACATCATTCCCAAAATCAGGCTTCTTCATAAACAGTATATTAAAAACCAACCCCCCAAAGAAAACTCTGCAACTGAATACAAAACACAGTTATTGAAGAGCTGCACAGTGACAGCTAGCAATGAGAAACAAGAACACCAAAAGTAAGGGTGGAAAAAGTAAATAAACAGAACACCAAGCAAAATATTCTGCTGAGAATTCAGGAGACATTAAATATCTAACACCAAATGTGTATATATAAAATATACATAAGCTTCATAAATTTACATCATATATAGATATACAACGTTAAATATATATTATTTATTTCGCAAAACTTCAATTTAAAAAGTCCATTTTCAACCATAAATGGTTTTTGCTCTCTTCTACCTGCTACAGATCCTGAGAAAGGAAAAAGGTTTTTTTTGCCCTGAAGAACTGCACAGAGATTTGGGGTAATTCCCGGGGGACTGGCAGTCGGGTGGGGGACGGGAAGGATACAGACAAAGCTGGTGACGAAGCCACCAGTATCTCGGGCACCTCTGCAGCGAGGATCCCCCCTTCTTGCTGCCCCCCAGCCTCAAGCCCCTCTCATCTCTCACCTCCAGCCCTGGCAGCCTCTCTCTTAGACAAAACCAGGACAGAGAGGAAAGAAACCCCTTTTGACTGGAGCCCTTTAGCAGAGCGGCACCCCGTTTCCCAGCGCCTGCTAACACCCCCAGGAGCTCACTCCGCACCCCGCTATTCACAGCCTCTCCGTGCTCCATCCCCAAGGGAGAGCTTCGCCGACCGGCAGCGAAAGCATCAGGGCTGCCAAATAAACCCAGAAGAGACGGCTTCTCCCATCCATCTTCCCCCACGGCTATTTCACAGAGCTATCTGTGGACATCTAAGCTGGTTAAATAAATAGGGGGCCTCCCAAAACACAGATACACAGTGGGGATAAGTCAGATTAGGGGAGCTTCATTTCCACCTCATATTTCTTCTGCTCTGCTCTCAAACCCCCGTACATCTCCCAGGCTGCAGCCAGAGCTGCTGAGCATTAGCAAAGAGCTGTGGGAGAGAAACGCACAAGCCTAAGAGAAAGAATTAGCAATAAAGCCTTTACTGCCTCCATCCCTTGCTCTGGAGAGGCCGGGAGGCTGGTTAATGGATGTCAGTTCTGTTTCCATTGAAGAAAATAAAAATCAATGAAAGCCTCTTAGGCAGGCAGGGCACAGCCACGGCCCTCGTGCTGCCTTGCCTTTTTGGCACTCACCACCCCAGCCAGAAAAGGAGTTTGCGCCCGTGTTACTCAACACACGAAGCAGAGCCAAGCAGCCCTGCAGGTTCCTATGGGGCGGGAGAAAGCGGAGCATCCCTAATCTAACCCTCAAGGCTGCCTCTTTACCTGCAGATGTTTAGTCCTATGGATTTCTGCAGCGACAGCTGTGCCGGGGTGGGAAGATCCTCAGCTCAAACTGCCACGTTGGCAGAGGCCCCGTTGCAGATGCAATTATACAGATAAAATTCTCTTCCGACCAGTTCTGGGGTTGTTGTTTTTTTTTTTTTCCTCCTGTAGTTTTGCCACGCTGACACAAACAGCGCTTTGCCGGCAGAAGGGGCCCGCTCTGGGTGGTCTCCATAGCGCTGGAGTCTGATTTTTTCCCTTACTGTTAAGGCGTTTCAGCCTCTCACGCAGAAAAGATGCAGCTTGGACATTTCGTTAGCACTAAAAAGAATACTAATGAACTTGCACGTTGCTTTATTCAGATAATTCTCTTCCGACCAGTTCTGGGGTTGTTGTTTTTTTTTTTTCCTCCTGTAGTTTTGCCACGCTGACACAAACAGCGCTTTGCCGGCAGAAGGGGCCCGCTCTGGGTGGTCTCCATAGCGCTGGAGTCTGATTTTTTCCCTTACTGTTAAGGCGTTTCAGCCTCTCACGCAGAAAAGATGCAGCTTGGACATTTCGTTAGCACTAAAAAGAATACTAATGAACTTGCACGTTGCTGGGTGAGGTACCTAATGACAAGCCACATGCAGAATTGCTTAGCTGAGTCTCCTGGAATTTAGAGGGATGAGACGCAAATGGACTCAGGATCCAAAAAAATCGCCAAACAACCCCGTTTCTTCCCCCATTTCGGCTTGGTGAAGTATCAGGTGCATTCCTGCTGCTTCACACCCTCGCCTGGCTCTAACACCCCGCCCTGATCAATGTTAGATATTTCCTATTTTGATCCTATGGCTTCTTCTAAACGCTTGGGTTGGGATTTATCACCTCGACATGCAAGCTAGCCATTTGGACCCCGTTTTATAGCAAATGGAGAGAAAAAGGCACTGCTAGGACACAATCTGTCTGACCTATTTTAGACATCTGCCTTAGACTGGGATGAATTGCACCCTAAAAAGGCCCATTGCTCTCCAGCGACTACAAAGGGGGACTAGACAACACGCTCAGATGCAGACATCCATCATCTCAGACACCTGCAGTTACAGGAGCAAGTATCCCAGATTGCTCGTGCTCTTCTGGGCTCCTACAGAAATGCTAATGAATTGAGAGCAACCCAGCCTTTGAGGGGGGTTTTGTCGGTTCCTTCACTTTTTCCCTCTCTTCTAACAGATGCGTTTCATCTCACCTTAGCCCGTGCTGGTCATCTATGTCCCCCTGTAGCCAACGACAAGAGACAGGACTCTGGGAGATGGACTGGTCCCCTCTCTCTTTCCAAGACCCGGTCAGATCAGGCACGTAATTTCTGGAGGCCCAGAGCTAAGACTGATCTGACTGGGAACATCCTGGTTTTAAAACGTACCCCCAGGCGAAGCAGTCAGCGACACGAGCACATTGAGCTCTGCTGGCGAACGCCTGACGATGCCGTGCAGGCATCGCATTAGCCAGCGCTCACAGTGGGAACACGTGGCATGCGCAAGAGGAGCTGGTAACTCCATCCATCCGAACAGCACGGCATGAAGCCTCTCCGCAGGTTTCTTGCTACCCGTGGTCCCCAGCAAGATCTCCCCAGCCATTTCACACAGGCAATCCCATCCGGCGCCCGCTCAGGATTTTGCACTCAGGAGGACCGCATCCAGCCAACGCCTGGAGGAGAGCTCTTGGAAGAAAGTGCCAGCACTCCCAGAGCTAACGCCTTACTTGGGCTAAGAAATACCGCACTGAGAGATGCAGAACCAGAGACAGGCACCTGAGAAGGTCTGCAGGAGGCACATCCCAGCGCATCGAGCAGAGAGCTTAGCCCATTCAGACTGGCCTGGGGGAGACAGCGACCTGGGACAACTCCTGCTCGCCTGACCTTCTTACCCACATACAACTCTCCCCTCTCCTTTCCTCCAGCAAGGGAAGCTCGCTACTAACTGGCCAAGCTGCATGCTTGCCTCTGCAGCGGCTGCGGTGCCAGCGATGCTGCCTGCCACCGCCAAGCAGCCACATCCCAGCCCTTGTCGGAGGAGTTCTTCAGCAAACAGCTGCCTGAAAGCACAGCTGCAGCATCTCGGCGTAAGGGTCAGTGCCTCGGAACAGGAGAGGGAGAACGGGGCTCATTTTGGACAGAAAGCCACATGATACAAGAAAGAAAAGGTAAGGCAGCACACATCCTACCCAAAGCAAAGTCCATCTCCACGGAGGAGCTTTCTACAGTACCAAAAAACAGACCCAAGTCTAGTATCTCTTGCACTGGGGAAAGGCTGGATGTGGATCCCATCTTCCCAGCTGCCTTGTCTCCAAATAACATACTCTGATGTATTTTTAGCCTTGACTCCTACTGGAATAAGCTTATGCAATCGCGCTCTTTGCCTGTGTGCCTCTGTCTAGCGATCTTCCCCAATAATTTGTGAAGCCTTTGGCCAATTTTAACTAAATTTGACAGAGGAACAGATGGCTCAAAAACATTAAGTACCTGCAAGTCTAGCACAGATAGGCAGCCAGGTACGGGAGAGGGACTCTCCGAGTGCCCCACGGAGGGAAAGACCACATAAAACTGAGACTCGTCCTCCTCTGAACCTCAGAGAATCCACACAGCACAAAGCCCTTTCCAAACGTCCCCGCTGCAGGCGGCGAGTCGTTTACTCCTGCTTGGACCAAAATGAAGCAAACTCGTAAGAAACTCAGCTTTATCAGCTTCCGTGCCAGTCAGGGGACGGGTTTTACATATGAAAGCAGGGCCTGCGTGACGACTTAGATGAAGGAGGAAAACCATCACGGAAGGAAAGTCAAATTGCTGCTGGCACCAGGGAACTGCCAGAAACCTTGCACCGAGAGCAAACCTTCTCACATCTATCCCAGGGCCTTGGACCCTGCAGCCGGGGCGAGGGGATGGTTCATGCACCAAATTTTGGGCGGCTCCACAGAGAGACATTTCTTGCATCAAGGGAGGGCACGCAGCACATCATCTCGGCGGCACCAGGCCTGCGTGGCACGCTACATGCCAGTAATAGAGCTGCTCATCTATTTCCCATCAATGTATCTTTTTAATGAAGGAAGATGGCTTTTTAATAAATAAAACCTTTCACCAAAAATAGCTGCACGGTCATCTATAATCCCCTAAAAACTTATAAAGGCCCAAAGTCGAGAGGCAAAGCACAGAGCAATAGTTAGTGGCGGGGAGGTTGGTGCCGAAATAAGGCAGCCACCTCCAAATCTTTTGCAGGAAAAAAAAAAAATAAAATAAAATTACACGCAACCTGCACACACCTGCAAATGCCTCACCCTCCCAACACCAAAATAACGTCAAAAGCATTTTGCAAACTAATTAATACTCACAAATTCCCAAAGCTTAGGCAAGTGCTATTGTTCCTATTTCAACACGGGGGGGGGGGGGGAAGAGGCAAAGAGCAGCAAAATTACTTCATCTGAAAGGGCGAGCTAGTGGTACAACCTGGATGGAGGATGCGGCAGCCCCCCCTGCCCCGCCTGAGCCAAAAACGGGGAGGGATTAGGCACCGAGACTAATTAATACTCACAAATTCCCAAAGCTTAGGCAAGTGCTATTGTTCCTATTTCAACACGGGGGGGGGGGGGGAAGAGGCAAAGAGCAGCAAAATTACTTCATCTGAAAGGGCGAGCTAGTGGTACAACCTGGATGGAGGATGCGGCAGCCCCCCCTGCCCCGCCTGAGCCAAAAACGGGGAGGGATTAGGCACCGAGCCACGGGGCCACCTCCCCTTTCGTGTCTATCAGCACCATCTCCCCTTTCCTCCAAGTAAAACAGATTTGTCCACAAAATCAGCTCCGGGTGGCGCAGCCTCGCCCAGCAGGTACAGATGGGCTCGCTGACCAAGATGAATCATTTGGCACGTTAAAATGACCTGGACGCAACTGCAGAACGGGCTCTTGCTCAGCGACTCCTCCGCAGCCGGGGCATCGGGGGAGAAAAACAAGAGGAGCCGCAAAAATACAGAGGACCCCCACATCTGGCCCCTCCGGCTCGCCTCCCCCCTCCCCACCAAGGTCTGGCTTATTTGCTTCACCAAAGCCCCCCTCCCCGCTCTCAGACAAGGTTAATAGGGTAGAGAGAGAGCATCTGTTTATGAGAAGGTTATCAAGTGAAAGGCAGTAACGCAGCCTCCAAACCAGCTTTTCATAGCCTCTTACTTATTATTTAATTTGGCTCCAGTACGTGAAATTAGGCTAATGGCTGTTAAGTGGTTAAGGCACGCACATTGTCCATCTGCCGAGAAGGCTCCGGGCCGTTGTTCTGTTTCAAAGGCTAAGGAGGAAAAATAATATGCGAGTTGCACGCTGTTAGTTTGAGAGCTCATAAATGCATTTTCTCCCTCTTTTCCCCATTTTTTTTATTTCTTTTATCTCCAGCGCTTTGCCTGTTGCAGCATTAGGAACTTCTGGAAGGCAAGTTACTGGCTTTTTTTTTTTTTCTTTCTCTTTTTGTCATTGCTGTTGTGCTTTTTTTTTTTTTTGGCCTTTGGTTTTTTTTTAACCGAAGGGAACGGTGAGCCAGCCGGTTTCAGCCATGCCACAGCGACCAGCTGTTGCAGTCTTCCGATTCAGGCAAGCAAAGTGCAGCATCCCTCATTTGATATCAGCTGCATTAGGAACGAAACCCCGAGCTTTTGTCTCTTCTCCTTGACACCAGGACTGGCAGGCTGTCTTCATCAACACAACATCATCTTCACGGTTTTCCTTACACGCAATCTGGAGCGCTCAACCCCTCCCCACCTGGACTCCTTGCTGCATTTAATGAGTAGCTCCACACATACCACGGAGGACGTGTGGTTTCCTACACATTTTAGTCTTAAATGACGCAAGCTCAGGCTGGAGCTCCCTCTTCCCTTGAGTCTTGCATACGGCCAATGCCCACACGGATTCTCGTGTGTCTTGTACAAAAGTCGAGCTCATTCTGTCATTATTTCAGAGGACTAACAAGGTCTCTCGAACTCTACCTGCCTGTTTTCATGGAAGCTGTAGAAATGTAACACCCAGCCCTCTGTAAAACCTGACCGAAATCAGCCAGCTGATTCACAAAAGTTAGCAGAAATGGTGAAGTGGAAAAGGGACACGAAGAAGAAGAAGAAGAAGAAGAAGGGAGGTCACCTGCACCTTGCTTCCACGAATTCACAAAGCAGCTCTGAACGACTTCTAAGCAAGTGAGCTAGAGAGAGGGTGGCTAAAATGCATGCAAAACCTGGCCAAAAATCCTTAGAGGAAGATCCCATAGACATCAAAAAACATCTCTACAGCGACACTTTTTGTCCCTTGGTCCCCAGACACAGTTTGCAAGCTCTGCCTCTCACCTGCACCTTGCTTCTACGAATTCACAAAGCAGCTCTGAACGACTTCTAAGCAAGTGAGCTAGAGAGAGGGTGGCTAAAATGCATGCAAAACCTGGCCAAAAATCCTTAGAGGAAGATCCCATAGACATCAAAAAACATCTCTACAGCGACACTTTTTGTCCCTTGGTCCCCAGACACAGTTTGCAAGCTCTGCCTCGCCCACAGAAGGACAACGCTTCACTGCTGGATAAAGCTATCGCATGGCTGGACCCGGTTTTCTTTAAGGCGGGTGGACATGGAAGGATCGTGGAGTATCATGGGCATTTGAAGCAGTTTTTGGCTATCTCCCCAAGAGCAGGCACCTGGGACTGCTGCTGTCCATCCCCCCAAAGGCTCACACTTCGCTCGTCGTTGGCATTTGACTTAAGGAAGCCGGGACTGACACCAAGATAGCACCATTGCTTGGGACCTCCTCGGTATCAGCAACACGGCGGTAGAGAGGAGAAGGTGCCAGCAACGATGCCCGTGCCCGAGAGCCACGGCTGCCGGGGAGCAGTCCTGCCCGCCGCGGGGGCTCCCCGCAAACCAGAGCCCACGTCAGAAGAGAAACCGCTTTCCCAGAGAGCTGCCCTGCTTGGGGGGGGGGAGCAGGCTCCGACGAGGTGCACTGCAGGCAGGAAAGGGAAAAGGCCCTTGAGCTGCGGCAAAAAAATAACAGCCAAAACCCAGCTCTCTCCTCTAAGTAAGAGCCGAGCTGTCTCCAAGCGAGAAGGGTTATTTATGGGGACGCGAGGAAGGAGAAGGCAGCTGAAGAGCATTTCTCATTTCCCTCCATTACTGCAACAACCCCACTTGAAATCCAACTTTATTTCTTCCTTCCCAAGCCAGAAAAAAAATAAATAAATGCCGCAAAGTCAGCCTTCCCTGCCTTGTTATCCTCCTGATTTTGCCAGAGGTTAGCGGGGCTGTTTCAGACTCACAGCAGGAGAAACAAGCAGCAGTTGGCACCACCCAGAGAAAAGATTAGAGCATTTACTCACAGGCTTGTCCCCCCACCTCTCCCCAAAGTGGCTCCCGCCGCTGCTTTGCCAAGGTACCGCTTTTCCCGGGTACGGCTGCGGTATCCGCGCCGGCTCCCGCTGCCTTTATCCCCGTGTCCTGCCTCTCTCGACAGGTATCTGCACGAATTACTCTCCCCCTGTACTGCATCCATCTTCATTTATTAGCCGTGCACGAGGTATATAAATACATATACACACACAAATTCGGTCTCTGTGTGTGACGACGGCTGGCGTGTGCAGAATGCAAGTGTGCACGGGCGGTGGTTAGTTATAACGCCCAAAACCACCGAATTACCAACCATCTCTTCATTTTGATACTTGCGGGGGGTGGTTAGTTATAACGCCCAAACCCACCGAATTACCACCCATCTATTCATTTTGATACTTGTCTCCTGGGTTCTTGCTGAACCCAACCCAAAACGCACCATCCAGACTCTGCTTTTTGGGGAAGAGATGAGGAAAAAGGAAATTAAGCTGAGGAGGAGTGCTCCTCGTGCTGCCTGACACGAGAATAAAGCGGCTGTATGCTGGAATAAGCACCAAAGCGAGATGCTCAGCCCATGTCCTGCAGCTCTGCACCTGCTTGCGCTGACAAATAAACGCACGGCGTGTAAAGCTGCCGGGGATTACGGAGAGGAGAGCGGGATTCACGGAAACTTGCCCAGATTTGGCCGGCCGGCGTGGAAAACTTTCGCTGGTACAGCAATCTCCATCGGGGGAGGGAGTGAGCTTCTGCAATATTTTTTTACGCTGGCAAAACCCCTGCTTTGACACATTTATGCCTGCGCATCTGTACTGTTGCTAGTCCTGCTTATTCCCCTGGTAGGAAGCTATTAAGCTATCCTAGCAGAAGTCTGACACCAGGAGAGTTTTGTGTGAATAGCATATCCCGGCAAATCTGCAGGATAGAGAACATCTGAAAATCAGGTTAAGGGATAAATACTGACAAGCCCTGACTGGAGAAAAGAGAGTGTTCATTCAAATACCTGCACAAACTGGAGGATTGCTACGGTTTTCTCCCAAAACGATGCTGAACCAGATCGGCGGCGATTGAGCCGCATGGAAGACCAGAAGAAGGAGGCGGGATTCTCAAGCTGAAGGACTCACGTGAACCTCGCCAGGGTTTTACAGACCCTTCAACCTGCACCCGGGGCGTGGGGGGCTTCCACCTGAATTTGGGGGGAAAGCTGGCAGGGCAGGACTTGCAGGAAGCCTCCTTCGAGGAGTCCTTAGCACTAACATGCTGCCAGGGAGCATATGCAAGGAAGGGGAGCATTACAGCGCTTTGCTTCTGATCATCAGTGTTTTGAAGGGTTTTCTTGGCCTTAGTCGCCAGCAAATTTGGCAAGAGGTTTCCCAAGCACTGAGCTGGCAGTTGTAGGAAAGAGGGTGGCTTTATCCAAGACATAAAAATCCGGGGACATGGCTTTGAACTAAAGCTGACAGGGGAGAAACATGAAAGGAAACGTCCTCATGGGCACAGCAGCTGCTTCGGAGGCAGCAGGGAAAATTTGTGGAGATGAGGGTGAGCTTGGAGGAGAGTTTTTCCCAGGCTGCAGGATGGCTGCCTGGAAGGAGGAGAACTGAGGAGGGCAGGCTCCATCTTTTTCCTCCAATTGCTTTAAGAAAAGGAAGCTTTGACCCCCCTCCTCTCCTCCCGGGGGAACGGTGAGGAAGCGCCAGACGCTCACAGCCTGCAGCCTCGCCGGTGGGACGGGAAATTGCTCTGCCCCTGCCGGGATCCGCAGCCCAGGCCGCTAAGGGGAGTGATGGATGAAAGGGAGGGAGAGGAGGAGGAAGCTGCGTCTTAAGGCTCTGCAGCAGCAAATGGCCTCAGCGATTAAAACTGAGTGGGCAGTTGTGTATCACTCTGGATTTTCTGCCTGTTTCATCACTAGCAGTGACTCAGGAATATTCTTCATCGCCCTCAAGCGAGGATATGATCATTTTCTGCCACTTGAGATGAAGCTAATTTTATAGCAGCTTAGAGAGAGAGAGAGATGTCACGCGCTGATGTCTATTCTGCCTGCATCACGCAAATGGCCTCAGCGATTAAAACTGAGTGGGCAGTTGTGTATCACTCTGGATTTTCTGCCTGTTTCATCACTAGCAGTGACTCAGGAATATTCTTCATCGCCCTCAAGCGAGGATATGATCATTTTCTGCCACTTGAGATGAAGCTAAATTTTATAGAGCTTAGAGAGAGAGAGATGTCACGTGCTGATGTCTATACTGCCTGCATCACACATCAGTGCAGCACGGCAAGGCTATAGGTGCTGACTGCTGAAAGTTATACCACCCGATACCGGGAGAGAAACACCGTGGGCCGAGGGAGGATCGTTTGGAGCTGCAAGGGTCCCTGAAAGATGAAAGGAGCAAAGCAGGATCGAGACCTCCCAGCAAGGAGAAAGACAACAGCATCCCCTTTCCAGTCAGGTTTGTTAGGAGGAGAAGCATCCAGACTGCCTGAAGGTTTTGAATATGACAAGCGCACCGATGGGCTCAAAGGACAGATCTCTCCACTCAAATCCAACCCAGTCCCGGAGAGACCAAATTTACCGAAACCGAAGCCTTGTGCATGAGGAGCCCACGGTCCAAAGTGAAAAGCATTTGCGGCGCCAGTGCCAAATTGCTCCCTTGGCGCATCAAAGCCCAGGTCTGGCTGGGCTCCCCATCTCATCCTACCTGTGCTTCCCACACGGCTGGGACGAGACGGCAGAGGAACCGGTGCCACCACCGGCACTGCAGCTGGACCGGCCGGGATCCCGGCTGGGAACCTACCAGCCCTACAGCCACATTCAAAAGGGTTTTCTTGCTCGCTGATCAGGCCATTTATTTATTTTCGAGCTGCAAAAGCTGCCTTCGCACCAGGCCCTGGCAGTGCCTCGCTAGGCTCCCTGCGCGAAGCCACGGTCTCCCAGCCACCGGCCGGCATGCGATTCCTTGACAGCCCTGGCTTCAGCAGCTAACTGGCAGTGGTAGCTGCATTTGCAGGGGAAACGGAGCGGTACTGCCAGCTTTTAGTGACAAAAGGAGTGTTTATAACAGGCGCGGTGACAGCTGTCCGAATGCCACATTTATTTACAAAACGTTAGTTAAATTACTGACAGTTGGCGCTGCAAAGGGAAGCTGAGAGGAAGAGCTGACATCTCCCCATCGCGCTAATTCGGCAGCCCCGCGGTGCCTCTCCGCACGCCGCGGGGTTTCAGCCTCCCTTTCCACCGCGGGCTGCAAACCCCTTGTGCTCAGGACATCGCCCTGCACCTTCACTTCCCACCGAACCTGCAAGGGGCTTGCCGGGCAACTCCCACCGACCCAGGAGGGACGGTCCCAGCGGGGTGGCTGAAGTTTCTCCGACGCAATGCGTTGCCATCAAGCCTTCAGTCTTTTCTAGAAGGACCAAGAGGATATTTATCACTCTGTGATCTCTTCAGACCTTGGCCATCGGTTGAGACTACTTAGGGCAGTGCCACTTGAATGGAGGGAGGTCACCAAGCGGACCTCTGAATGGCCAGAAGTGTCTGGCACGCTGGTTTCAGACTCGCGGAGGTATCTGAGGTGAAGGGCCCCGTGTCTCGCTAAACAATGTCAACAGTCTGCATGCTGCTGGCTTTAGACCAGCGAGGAAATTGCAGCTGCTGTCCTCCACAAGCCAAGGACAACCAGAGAAATTTAGGAGACCCAGCTGACATGCACCAGTGAAGGCATCTCCCTCGACCAACCACCTCCATGACTAAGCAATAACAACCCAAGATGGGATTTTGACCTTCTGACCATGTCCTGCCTTGCCACAGAGTATAAGCAGCTAGAGAGGGGAGAGGCTTTCTTTAATTTCACGAGTACACAAGTCGAGGCTAACGGGTACCTTTTGCTCCTCGTGTTTATAGAGGACTAAATCACATCACGCCCCCAGAGCACCTCCAAACTGCTCCCTCCCAGCGCTGGCACGTTTTGCCCTGACTCTCGCACTGTGCAAGTTTGCTGAGCAAACAGGGTCACGACGTGCATCGGCCAGCCTGAGATTCGGCCTTGGAAAACATATATTCAACATAAACTTTGTCTGATTCGAAGCAGAACAGCTTCTCCAACTAGAAGAAAGCAATAGGAGGGATGAAGTATGACGGAAAAATTGACTCCAAAATGTAAAGCAGTTCAGAGGTGAGCAGGGAAAGATTCTTTTTTCAGCTAAAAGGAAACTCTGTGTATCCAGAAATCCTCCTCTTCCGAGACTGAATGAAATCAAAATCGCGCTATTTCCTATAAGATGCTTTTAAACCCAAAATCTCGCTTCAGCTTAATCAGAGCGTTTCCTGTAAAATTTGACAAGATGCTTCAATGAACACATAAACTCAGGTTAAAAGAAAGAAATACTATTTTTCCAACCAAAGCCAAACCTGCCCTTTTCCCAACAAGGAAATTCTAAACTAAGTATTTTCCAGTCAAGGCACGCAAGACAGAAATGGATTGTTTAGTAAAAAGGTCTGTTTCAGAAATAAAAATAAAAAAAAAAAGTATTTGTAACAAATGGTACAAGTCTGAAATTTTCGAATAAAAGTAAAAGTAGCAGGTGCTCGCCCAGCTCCCACTGAATTGCAATGCAAGAAAAGCACCAAATGGTACAAGTCTGCAATTTTCGAATAAAAGTACGAGAAGCAGGTGCTCGCCCAGCTCCCACTGAATTGCAATGCAAGAAAAGCACCAAACCTTTAGAGACTTGGAAAATACTTGCTCAAGTTTTCACCTAGGTCACTCTTCCTTTGAACTCATCAAGAGCTTTGTACTGCACTGTAAGAGAAGAACAGGGATGTAAGATAATAAAGATTATCCTGAAATAAAACCCTACGTCTGTAGTTTACTGAATTTGGAGGACTTAAGAGCGAGAACCCAAATATACCTTCAAATATCAGTGCTGTGCCTATCTGTAGGTCTAAATCATCTTGAGATTTGGAAGTGGCTCTGAACCTGGAGCTGCCCTGCTCTTCCTCTGTGCCTTTGAGAATTTGCTTTTCTTGACAGCTTTCTAGCGTGCTTCTTATTAGAGATGGTAAGAAACGTAAGTCTGAAAAACACAGCAGTTTTGCTGAACAGAGGATGTGAAGCTGGGAAAATAATGATCCCATCATGAAAAAAAAAAAGAAAAAAAAAAAAATCAGACTCAAAAATCTAAAGTAATGAACGTTTGGATCATGTCCGGGGCTCTGCATGTGTCTGATAAAACAGACGCAGGTGTCAGAGCCATTTATGGTTGCAGGCGCAGAGCCGGTCAAAATCTCCCATCTCTGGGAAAAAAAAAAAACAACTGTGATATTTCACCAGCTGCTCATGTTGGAAGGTAGTTTTATTCCTTATTTACTCTGTCCTCATTGACATGCAGAGCTGGACTCGCACGTCTCCTGTTTGACCCCTGGTGTCCTTTCCTATTCAGCTCTCTCCCCAAAGGTGTCCCCACCTTCAGACCAGGCTCGGCTCTCCAGACCTTGTCTCCGTCTCAATGACACTTGCTTTTCCAGGGGAGAATCCAGCTGCAAAGTCAAGGCTGCCTTCAGCCTTTCCGTACCCACCCATCTGCTCTTCTGCCTCCTCACTTTGCATATAAACTAACGACTGCTTCCCAGCATGACTGCTGGTGGTGAGAGCCAACACCACTCACCGCCAGCTGAAGAATCCTTATTTAAAGCAAGATTTCTAATATACTAATGATTAAGATGCGGTTGGCATTTCAGCAGACGCTGCAGCATCCAGACAGCTAAGCCCAAGTCTCAGACTTGACTCCTTCACAGCCTTGCACCTCTGAAAACTAAACCTAAGGAGAGCAGAAGGTATTTCCCATTTGCTTTGCAATGGTGCCGCGTGCAACAACGAGCAAACTCTTTCTGTTAGGAGAGAGCTTTCCGCATTGCTCTTCCACGTGCAACCCGTTAACAGTTTGCGTATCGTAGCAAAACTAAAACGCTGTCTTCCAACCTGATCCACAGTCCATTACGGTTAGGATAAAGACTTGTGGTGACATTAATGAGCACTGGATCAGCCCCTTTGTTGTCTCTATTGCATTGCTGGGACTGCATTTTCCCGTTTGCTTGTTTGTTTGGCTCTGTGTTCTCGTTACAATTTCTATTAGCCCGTTCTCCCACTGATGTGGTTGTAGATCAGTTCCTTCCTGATTTTCCCCTTTCCTCCTAAAGTAAAATAAGGGTGTCTGAGCTCAAACTGGCAGGTTTGGGTGGGTCTGGGAGGAGGAAAGAACAACTCTGCTAGACCAAGAGGAGGATTTATCCAACAGCGTAAGCTGGAGTAACTCCAGCGAAGCCAACAGAAGAGACAATGATTTAGGCAAGTTGAAGAAATCCCGCATCCCCAACCCACCCCTTGTTAACACACGCGTGGAGCTGCCAGTTCACAATGTGCAATGCCAAGCAGCGGTGTGCTCGTTGCCACAAAGGACTCTGCCAAGGCGGAGCAGGGCAGCACAGGGACGGTGCGTCAGGATGGCCAAGAGCTAGAGATGAGGCCAGTTGCCATCCCTTGGACTGTCACCCAACAAGCGCTTAGGTCCGAGGCTTAGGTTAGCTCACGGTCATGACGAGAGCAGCTTCTCAGCAGAGTTTGGGGCTACGGGTAGTCCCAGAGTTGGGGATGGCACTGCTTTCGCTGGCCCAAATCGCTGATTTTGCTCCAGCTCCTTCCTAATGATCATCCACCCACCAAGCAGCTCTGCAGCACCACAACCATACACCATGTACCCCTGCAATGACAATTCCCTGGCACCTCCAACTGAAAAATGCTCACAGTAGCCCCTTCAAGCTCCAAGCAAGGGCAGGACACCGGTGGACATCTGTGGTGCCCTCCAGTAGGACACTCTTAGCATTTGCCTTCCAGAGGGATGCATCCTGCCACAAAAAGACTGCAATGCAAGCAGATGACTCACGGAGCCAGAGAAAGGAAGCGTTGCAATTGCCACACACGAATTAGAGGACCTAGGAGGGCACCTAACGTCACATGAGGAATCGAGAGCAGGGCTAAGAACCGAACCTCCATTTCATAACCCCGGCTTAGCAATTAGAAATGCCACCCCAGCAACACTCCACTGGCCAGCCCTGCCTCATGCAAGGCTGCTCTGACCTCCCTTCCTTCCCATCCCAGAGGAGCAGGGTCCAAGTCTGCTTGACTTAAATCTTTCCAGAGCTGGTAGATCGGAGATGCTTAAACCTACAATGGAGATGACGGCTCCAGAAAGGCACTCTTATCCCCTAGAAGACCCCAGCCCAGACAGCTCCAGTGAACTACAGGCAGCAGCTCTACCAGGAGAGCTATAAAGGGAAACCCTCCTCTGGCACAGCAATCAGGAGCTTGTCTCATCTCAGATGGAAATTGCACTCAAGAAAAAAAAAAATAAAAATCCATGCATATGACAATTTTTTTCCCCACTTTAAGCTGATTCCATCTCCGAGATGGGAGAGAGGTGGCGAAGATTTGCTGACATGTCACTTTAGCAATGAACTCCTCTTTCAAAAACATGCCATCGCAAGCAAAGCAATCGACTCGCAAGCTACAAACAGCCGCGAGCATCGCACGTGGGCACCGCTCGGGGCTTCTGCAGCCCCTCTGATGGAGAATCTCCAGGAATGTGGAAAGGAAACCCTGGCCAGAGAGGAGGACGCAGCAATGATGGGAGGACGAGAGAGGCGGGGATGAAGTGGCACCGTGCACCGATGGGAGCAGAAACTCAAGTCCTAACCCTCAGTATTGCTCACATTTGCACTGATTTGCTGAGTAAGGGCACAGGTGTAGGAGAACATGCTCTCCCCCTCCTTCACCTTAATACAAGAGGGGTCACCACAGCCCTGACTTTATGCCCTAACCCTCAGGAACAAAAAGGAGAGAGGTTTGAAGGAGAAGGTGAGCGTGCTGGAGTCAGGAGAATAAATTTTGGTTGTTAATGTATGGGTCGGCAGCTTACTCCATCCTCACCCCATGCCTGCAGGACCGCTGGGGCTGGTCCCATCCAAGCCCATGTGCTTACAAGTCCTTCGCTGCTCAGTAACCAGCAACAGCAAAGTAATTGTGCCTTGAACTCCGGGCTATGTCTCCCTGGTCTGGGCTTTGGAAGCGGGCAGGGAAGCAACCAGGAGCTTCGGTCTCTGCCAGGTGAGGCTCTGAAATAAACAGTTGTGGCAGGACAAAAAATACCAGGTACTGAGCTTAGAGACCATCAGAACGGGATGAATATTTCATGGGAGTAGCATGCCACAGGCCTGAGCCCTGGGGAGGGAGATGCATGCTGATCCGGTAATAAGGAGTTTGGCGGTTGTGCAAGGATGGGGGGAGTTGGCCGAGCAGGGCAGGAGATGGGAGTGCTGTGATGAGCAGTGCGTGACTCAGGGTGTCCATGGGGTTGTCGGCATGTGGGAAAGGGCTGGACAAGCAACACCCCTCGCTGGGGTTATTGAGGCTCCTACCACCAGTGAAGGGCGTGGAGGGAGTGGGGAGCCTCAAGCAAAATGGACGCAGAGCTGTGCAGCTACCAAATGAGCTTTAGCAATCACAGCTGGACCCCTTTGTGACCAACCTCTGCCCTGTCTTGCTTTCCTTATTTGCACCAGGAGCCCAGCCCCGCGCCAAGCGCCTGGCAGCACCCTGCGAACCCCCCGTCGCTCAGCCCTGAGGCTTACGGGGATGGTGAGCACCGCTTTCTCGGGGACAGAGAGCCCGGAGCGGGTTCCCCTGCCCCCTGGCAGGCTTTCTGCACTCATCGACTGCAAACCACAAAGGCAGCTGCCCAAAACCTCAGCAGAGAATCGCCATCTCTCAAGCCCCGGCAGGAGCAGCCCTGCCTCAGCACGGCGGGAGACACACAGCATCCCCCAGGACCCAAGCGAAAGCAGCGTGCTGGAACACACCACGCTGTTATCCATCAGAGACCAGCCCTATTTTTCATATTACACAATAGCAACACGAAAAGGCAAATTCCCGTGGATAAAGGGGGAAAGATGGGGCAGCAGAGAGTTGCAGAAAACAGACCCATTTCTGAGAAAGATTCTTTTCTGCTTAGCAAACAAGCACTTTCTGTTTGCATCCATCAAACAAACACGCTTGATTTTGTTTTGTTTCACGGCCAAGTTATCATTTCTCCAAAATTATTTCAAGAGCACAACAGGGGCAAAATAAATTTGCAAACCAGGCTTAGGTAAACCATGCCAGGGCTTAGTGGCAAAGTGCACGGCCCTTTTCAAAGCCCGAGTGGAAACCACGGGAAACATCAGGGTCAAAAAAAAAAAAAAAAGCTTTGACTCGTGTTAAACTCGGATTTGACTTTTAGCATTCGAATCAAAGGGGGAACAAATAAAGGCATCGCACCACCCTGCCAAGAAAACCAGAGGAGATGTACAGAGGAGAAGTGGCCCTCGTCCTACAGCCAGATCTGCATGCCATCTGCCTGGGGCACCAGCGAATTCGGGGGGATACCACGCAAGTGCCTGTGCATGCTGATGGGATCGTCAGAGCCTCGCCGTGGAAAGCGCTGACTGATGCCAATTAAAGTGAAATCATAATCAAGCCATTTGTTTTGGTGCTGAGAGAACTGCTCCAAAGGTCTCAGCAATGCCTGGACGTTGTTCAAGCGCTGGATGAAAGTTCAGCGTGGGTCTTCTCCGGCATGAAGCACTCGCTACTGGTGAGGGCAGATGCTGGCCGGACACGGTGGGAGGGGATGCAGACCGGCCTCATCCTCACCATGCGGCCTTGCAAGAGCCAGCGAGAAAGACAGCTCTGACCCATCTTGTCACACACACGAGCCCTAGGTGTAACCCCAAGAGCCGGAGCAGCCCCAGCTCAGGGACCAAAGCACGCGTCAATAAAAATGCCAAGCTGTTGGACCCAACACCCACCAACCCTTTTCCTATTCCTGCAGGTTTTGCTGCATCCAGGAGTAAATCCTGCCCCTCCTATCCCAGATGGCAGCTCTATCCCAAGGTCTAACCCTAGATTTAAACTTAATACAGTGATCTAACGTGCTGGTACCAAAGCAAGACATGTGACTGTACTCTCCAGCAGACATCACGAGACAGAAGGAAATATCTGAACATCTCTGGTGACTCTGGTCCTAAACCGACTCCCAGCGGTAGATTTACAGTAGCCAGGTTTGCACGGAGCAAAGCCTGCGCCCTTTACAACAGGGGAGTCTCCTCGCGGCCGTCGATCCAGCTTCTTTCTCCGGCGCTGAATTAGCTCTGCTCGGAGGGGCGGCGGGGACGGAGCTGAAAAGAGCCTCCTTGGCAGGGCACCGCTGCTCGACAGCAGCTTGGGGTCCTCGGAGCCCCGCCACCCCAGGTAAAAGAACCTATTTCCAACAGCCAAGCCCTCTCCCTTGGCGGGGGGGGGGGGGGGGGGAGGG
>NW_008795485.1:2022801-2023065 GCF_000699145.1 Aptenodytes forsteri
GGAGGGGGGGGGGGGGGAGACAGGATTTCCCGAGCGCTTCAGAGAAGCAGCAACTTCTGCTGCTAACTTCTCAGCTTGCTCTCCCTTTTGTCGGCTGTGAAAAACCAAGAAGGAACCTCTAGAAACATCTCTTTCCTTCCAAATCCTTGGCTGCGATTCACCGTCCTCCCACCTTGCATGGAAATGAGCGGGCAAAGAGGAGACCCTATTTCCCCCCCCCCCCCCCCCCCCGCCCCCCCCCCCCTCCCCCCCCCCGGCGGCGGG
>NW_008795485.1:2024846-2027572 GCF_000699145.1 Aptenodytes forsteri
CCCCCCCCCCCCCTTCCCGTGCACCCTTCCCTGACTGCCGCCCTGGCAGGGCTGGAGAGAGGGCAGGGCTGCTGCCTGTGCGCTGGGCAGGAGGTGGCCGGGAGCAGCGGCGGCGGGGTCCGCCAAAGCCTTTCTGAGCGGCATTGCTATTCTGAACAAGTTAACTCCTCCACAACAGATCAATGGTTACGCCGGGAGCCGGGCTAGGAGGGGAGCGGGCAGGAATATTCCTTGATTTCCTTCTCTGGAAACGTGTGGTTTTCACGTGCTCTTCTCCTCTCGGCTCCTGCCACAGCGCAGCACGGCTGCAGGGACCGGGACCTACCGGGGGATGCAGCGATGTACCACTGCCTGCCGGACTAACCGCTCCCACCTCAAACCAGAAGGAAAATGCCCCAAAATGCCAGTGCAAAAAACAGTCCTCCACTTCTCTGGCCACCAAACCAGTGCACTGAGCCGGCAGCAGCAGCAAGCCATTAATTTCCAAGAGCAATGCCCACTCTAGGGGCCGGACAGCGGGAATTATCATCGGCACAGCGGGGAATATCATCGGCACAGTTTGCATACCCCAAAGCCCATGTGCCCCTCTCCCGGGGCACGCTTATATGGACCAGACACCTACGTAGGGACACGGACATCCCTCGCCAGCAGACAGGCTCCCCAGCTGAACTGGGATGTGCGTACGGCAGCTCTGGGGCGATGACAAGCCGCTGCCCTCCCTCCCCAGGGCCACCTCCCAGGGGCAGGATTTGTCCCCCTTCCCACCAGGCCTCACAGACAGAAGGAGAGCATCCCTCCTGCTGACTCACCCCAGCTTTCCTTTGTTCTCCACCGACACCGGGCGAGCACCCGGTGCCGGGGCAGAGCACCGGCACGCTCTGTGCCAGAAACCCTTTGCAAGCCCCTGCTACAGCATGAGCAATTCACCTCCTTCCAGTAAGTTTGCACAGCACCCGTGCCCGTACCACCCTGCTGCTGCCACCCTCCTGTGTATTTTGCTGCCCAGACCTCCAGTAACCCAAACCCCTCCCTCTTTGATACCCCCATGGCAAGATCTGTAGGATTTTTGGTGCGTGGGAGAGCCCAGCGATTCAGGAGAGGAAAGGAGCTCCTTTTTTTTTTTTAGCCCAGCACAGCGGGGCAAATTCCTAAGCGAGACACCCCGTCCTCCACCCTCGGCCACCCATTTTCAAGCCTCTTTGCCCAGTCGTGCCATGACGCAAGACAAATCCCGAGGGACGGCCACAGCGCAGCTCCCTCCCTTCCTCCCAGGAACATGCAAGGGCTGGGGGGGAGGAGAGAGGATCAGCTGCAAACAACTGAGTTGTGGGAAATACATAGGGAGGGGATTCACGTTTCCAGGGGCCAAACCGAGCCCGTGGTTTGAGTCTTCCCACCGCTTAAAAAGAGACCTGGCTGAAATTCTTCCTCGGGTTTTTTTGCCCTGGCTTGGCCCTGCTCCACTCGCTGGCGTAAAGCAGGAGTGCGGCTTTCACCGCACACACCCAGCTGGCCCCGCAGATGTTAGTGTCACCTATGCAACACGCCAGCGGAGGAAAGTCACTCCCGAGCATGCTGGAGTTGCAAGCGCCGCTTCCCAGCGCTGCAATTAAAAGCTGGCTTTTTATTTTTAATGTCCCTATCAAACATCCTCGCCAGGATCTCTTCTGGGATGACTGCGCCCATCTGCTGCGAGGACAGGGATGGGTATCTGGGCGTAAGACGTCCCAGAAGTTACGCCGATCGAAATTACCGTTGTCTTGGCAGCCCCCGCACCCCTCAGATTGCTGCCGCAGGCAACAGGACCCCGGTGCAACGCCCAGCCCCGCAATTCTCCCCACCCCAAAGAGTTAACGCTGGCAGGTAGCAGCAACCCCCTGCCTCCCGAGCAAGGGGATTTTTAAGGAGGGCAGCATCCACCCGCCCAGCACCAGCCCCATCCTGCACCCCCCCTCATCCCAGCAGGTCTGGGCACGGGGAAAAGGCACAAAACCCCACGGAGGGGATCAACAACTCCCCCTTTCCCCAGGCTGGGTTGTTTTGACACGCATGAAGGCACCCCCGGCGCTGCACTCCAGGAGCAGAGCGGTGTTTACCCCCACCAAACGCAGCCGAAGTGCCCAAGCCATGACTACCGACAGCAGGAGCCGAGCCTGTGCCTCGCACCGGCGTAGGGCAGGGGGCCAAGAGAGAATCGCGCTCCCCTTTTTTCATCCCCCAGTAACTTTCCCGGAGAGGACTTGGGGGACTGAGCCAAAGCCCGTTCCCCTGGCACCCAAATCTCCCTCTTGGCTTGCCCCCCAGCACCCATCCTGCACCGCCAATCGACACGATGCATCCCCCGTGGGGGAAACTGAGTCACCTCCCCAAAGGCACCGGCCACCCTCGCCGTGCAGCGGGACCCCCCCAGTGCCCCCCAAGGCAGAAATCCAGCTGCTCCTACCTGAGCGTGGCGCTCTCCCCTTGCCGCACAGTCACGTTGTCCATAGCTTTGGGGAAGGTGGCATCTCCGCTGCGCACGGGCACTCCTGCGGGCACAAGGAAGAGCAGCCTGAGACAGAGGACGACTAGGCACCTCCAGGGCAGGGCTAAGCACCCACCGACCCCCATCCTGGGCAGCAGGGACTTTTCCAACAGGCAAAAAACACACCCGACAAGGCCACCAGGAGCGAAAAGGGGGGAGGGGGGGGGGAGAGAGGGGGGGGGGGGGGCGGGTGGGTGGGGAG
>NW_008795485.1:2028444-2040779 GCF_000699145.1 Aptenodytes forsteri
CCTTGGGGGGGGGGGGCGGGATGTCAGGACCCCCACCCTTTCCCCTCGCTTCCCCGGCGTGCTTACCTGAGCCCAGCAGCCGGCACCGGACTACCTCTAACGTTTGCCCTCCTCTACCTCCGCACCATCCCCACGCCAGGCGGCAAAGCCACTGTGCAGGAGGGGAAACTGAGGCACAGGACAATTCCCTCGCGCCCCCCTAGCCCCCAAAAGTCAGGCAGGTGGTGACGAGGAGAGGCAGGAGCGTGCCCTCCTGGTCCTCTGCACCTCAGAGACACACAGCATAAGCTTAAGTGGCAAATTCCTCCCCAGCCGTGAGCACGATCCCCGCGTACTTTTTATCAGCTCGTAATTTAACAAATACCGCGTTTGCTTATGCCTAGTAATTCCTCCTTCCCTCCGCTAGCGGCTAAACACATTAATATTTCCAGGCACAGTTTCATGCTGGTAAAAGGTGCCGGGGAGCCATCCTCGGAGCGCAAAGTCCTGGAGCCACTGAGCAAGTGCGGAGCCAGCAGCCAAGCCACAGCTTTCGGGGCGCTGCGCCCCTGGAAGCCCCCCCCAGAGCTGCAGCAGCCTGGCGTTAGGGGAAGCCAGGCCTCCTCCGCCCGCTGTCCCCGATGATTTTTCCGTGACACGGGACCTTATCCAAAAGTCCTCCCTCCCTCACCGCGTACTGTGCAGCTATTACATGGCACCATTTTTTTTTTTTCTCTCCCCTGAAATTGCTGCCAACCTGAGCTGGATTCAAACTGGTGACCTAGATGTGAAAGGATCCATAGCTTGTTACTAATCCCTGGAGTCTCCGAATCCCCTGTAAACTACTGCTTAATTCACTAACTGTGCTATTTAATCTCTAAAACATTATGAGCTGTGCCGGGTAGAGGAAACGCTCAATCAAATAAAGCTTTATTATTATTGTGCGTGCTGATAGGTCATATGAGAAGGGGATTGCTTTGCAAGTCACTCCACTTCTTCCCCTTCTGAAGGCTCTGCTCCTTGAATTTAGCGCTGGTGTGACGTGCTGCCTCAAGTCCTACTTTTCCCCAGAGGAGACAGCAGCTTTCCCCAGCTCTTGGCAAGGAGGAGTTTAATCTCCACAGCTCGCTCTGCTCCTGGCCAGTCTGGCAAGGGAGGGGTAAACTCCTGCCTTTAGCAGCCCCCCTTTGGGCCCACAGATTACATGGGAGGGGTCTCTGAAACCTAACTGCAAAAAGCGAGACCGTCAGCAGGGTGAAACTCCTTGTACAGGGTTTGTGGCATTGCACTGGGGTGCACAAGTCAGCGGGGAAAAATAAAAAGATGCTGCTTTTGCCGATTGCTGGCAGCACCCAAGCACCCCCGGGCAGGATGGGGACCCCGCCGTGCTACCTATTCGCTGCTGGGCAACACCCTCGCGTGCAGGACCTACAAGCCATCGCCACGCTCATCACGCAAGAGCTCGCTCTCTTTGTGAGGCTGCTCCTTTGGGTGGGCAGAGACCATCTCCTGAATCAGCAAAACCAAAGGGATTCTAATAACCACAGCCAGTTAACCTTTTAACACAGCCCAGATTGCCAGAAACATCTTAAATCACGAGAGAAAGCACCTGCCTAAGCTGAAAGCATACGAGGTTGGGGCAGAACGTGACCTGCTGAGCAGCTTCAGCCCTTCCAAGGGCTGAATTTGGCCCACTGTTAGGAGGTCATCAGCGTTGTTTGAAAATCCCAAGGAATTTAGTATGCAGGAGCTGGCGATATTGGATTTAAAGCCCAGCAGAATCCCTGGTCTATCTCCCCGTCTCCGGCTCTCCCTCTCTTGCATACATACAACGTACATATAAATCAGCCTGTCACAGCTCGTCTCTTTTCTGACAGCCGTAATTGCTTCAGACTATAAAAATATCTATAGACAATAAACACAACGCATGAAAACAGCAAAGAGAAAACGAAATCAAGATTCCTTTAAATAATTCAGTTGCTCCAGCAGCAGAGGAGCCAGCAACTGAGTCCAGCTGTGAAGGTTCAGCAGCAAGAGAAAGAGAGCTTTGTAGCCTCCTCTGGGGATGAGAGAGTCTTTTTTCCTTCGTTGGTTTTTTGACCACAGCAGAAGAAGAGTCTGCCGTACACGGGCTAAGCCGCTTGCAAAGCAGCACCTATCCGAGCACGAAACGCAGCCTCCTGCTTTCAGCTTCTTCCCTTTCTTCCTACTTAGATAAAAGTCTTTTTTTCTTCCGTTGCAAGCAACAGGCAGGAGACAAACAGAACGAGCAAAGCACAGGCACACTCCAGGTATACATTTATCTCTGTATCTATCTCCTCAACCTCCTGCTTTCCAGCAAGGCTAAAGGCCCCCCTCTCCTGGCAGAGACCACAAACAGGGTGGTTTGTGCTTTTGCACAAGCAGCGCGGGCAGGGAAGGGAGGGCTGGCATGGCTCGGGACCGCGGTGGGAAGAGGAGCAGCGGCAGGGACGGAGGCAGGGGAAGGATTTTCCCTGAGGTGTTGGCAACTGGCAGGGAGGATGCCGCAACCACGGACAGGGAAGGGGTTAGAAGGAGCAAGAGCCCGTGGGTTTGCTTGGCAGAGGAGCATCTCTATCGGAGCGACGATAGCTGGGGAGGGGGAGTCTTGCAGGCAGAGCGGAGGGCAGCGACTGCAAGCCCGGTGGTTTCTCAACCAGGCAAAACTGTTTTCAGCAGATATTTACTCAATTTTCTAGAAAGAGATTGGACAGGGTGAAAGGCGGCAGTGCCAGTTCACAGCGACTCCCGTAAACATCTTTCTGTCCTTGGCTCACGCGGGTCCTTACGTGGGGGGGGGGGGCTTTCATTTTAAGCAAATTGGTCCCAAAAAAAGCCCCCCCAGGGAAGAACCGCTGTGTTTGGCCCAGGCCAGCGTTTCCCGCAGTCAGCTGCAAGGGATCTCGGCTCCTTCTGCAAGGCCCGGGAGCCTTCCAGCAAATGCTGCCCCAATCTCAGGCTTTTTGAGCAAAACCAAGCCTAAGCATCTAATCTGCAGATTCGAGTGGTCCCGAAGGCTGATAACCAGATGCAAAATTGCAGTTAAGGCTCCTCTATCAAGTAAAACAACACGATTGCTGCATTTTTTTGGCTTTCTCAGAAATATCGAGCACAATTCTAGCATCTATTTTGCATGTAGCTGCTTGCAGGGACAGTTGATAGATCCCCCCATACAACCCGTGCCTATATACCTGCCTGCAAACCTATACACATAGAATACTTCGCCTCCCCACACTGAAAGATTTCGTTCCTGGGGAAAGAAAAAAATTACTTTCAATAAGTAGGTCATAGCAAGGCAATTTGTACAGACAGATTTTTTCTTTTAATTCCTTTTTTTCCTTTTCAGGAAGCTGATAGATGGCAATCTATAACCCCAAAGTGGAAATTTATTTTTAATCTGAAATTGCCAAATATGATCAGAAACATAATTTATGCTCAAGCCATTCTCGTTCCTTCAAAAGGAAAACATGATTTCGTAACCTCATTCGTGCTATCACATACCACATTATTCCCCAATAAGCCCAGAGTTGCAAAAAAGTGCTTAATTTTCTTGGCATTAGTCAGGTGAATGACACACGAGTCCGGGGGAGCTTTTCCTGAATAACTCTGGAGCCCTCAATGCCTACAACCATTCACCACGGACACAAAGGCCGTGGGCTCCCGCTCCGCTCACCACGCTGACTCATTTACCCCCTCGTTAACGGTGGCCCCAATTAAGGAACAATGATTGAGAGCCTTACTGGGCTGGAGCCATTCTGAGCCCTGCTGGCCCCAAAGGCATTCCTCCGCCGAGCTGGAGAAATTGCCCAACTGGGGACGTTTCTAGGCCAGTTTTCTGAATGCAAGAAGCATCCTCACGGGCACTCAGCCCTCAATCCCTTACACTGAAGGCAGGCAGTGACTACCAGCACCCTCTTCGTGGTGTTTAAAAACAACGCAGGAGACCCCGTTAATCCCCGCTAAAGATGACGGTAACATTTAACTGGCATTTATGTAAACGTACAGTAACCACCCTATTAAATTCAAATGAAGTGCGCTTTCGGGAGCCTTCCCCTAAAGCCACGCCGAGATCCGCTGCCCTGCCGCCTGCTCTTTGCACCAGGCGCCTCGCCGTAAAAAGGAACATTTTGTTTGCCCTTTAAAAAACTGATGGGCTTGGGTTTGTCGCTTGCTCTCATCGTGTTCAGGGGCTTGGGATTTTCAAGCACCAGTTAACTCCTTCCGGGGCACCCCCGGCTGAGCTGCGCTGCCTCGTGCTCGCTGCAGCCGAGGGGCTGGAGGACCAGCCGCCCTGCAAAAGGTTGCAAAAGCCTGTCCCAAGCCGGTGCTTCAAAGCCAAAGCCAGCAAAGGCTTCACCTCCCCCTGCAACATCTCAAGAGGTAACCCAGAAGGAACCACCTGAGGAAGAGGAAAGCCTCGTCACTAGCTGCCAAAATACCCCACAGCACTGCCATCCCTTATATACGCAGAGATACCCGGCAGCATCCTTGAGAATGCTCCCATGTACGTTACAGATGGGCCAGGCAGCGCTGCAGCTTGGACACGAGCTCGGGGAGGGACGCACAGCAGTCCCCAAGGCCTGGCTTTTCCTTCGGGATTACTCCTTTCTCCCGCGGTTCTCAGTGTTTGAGCCTTTTACAATAGCCCCGCCAACACAGCACGCGTATTTATGAAGCGACACCTCCATACGTGCAGCCTTAATATTAAACATCTACACAGGGAGTTAAAAAAAAAAATTATCGAGGAGATACTGAGCCACGCTGGCACAGTGAAAGTTATGAACAGGGATTGATCCTTGGTACAAATCAATATTGGTTCTATATAAACCTGTTTCTCGTCGCATTGTTGTGAGGTTACGTCGCTATATTAACGCCCCGCAAGGCATCCTTTACACTCGCTCTGCATCCACGGCAGCGTTTGATTGGGATGAATCAGGTGCCAGAGACAGCTGACGACATGGGATAAAACCATGCCATTAGCCATCTAATAGCATTTCACAGGCGCATGACATTAACCCGGTGCTCCACAACTCAATCCACTCTGCGTTTTTACAGGAGTAAGTGCGCACGGGAAGAGCGGAAAAGCTGAATAGGCTGAAAAGCAAAGCCAGCCGCGCCTCGGGTCCCACTGCGGACATGTGGGAGCTCCAGCACGGCGACCTTAAATGTCAAGACATGAGCTTCTCCCCCTGAATCTCTGCCCGCAGTTTGGGGGCATTTGTGAGCTCTGCGTTGAATAACCCTTTGGAGGAGCAGCTCCAAGAGCTGCTGTGCCTTCTCCTGGGCAGCAAGGATGGCCCCAAACAAGACACACCAAGCCAAACCTTCCCCAGCCATTCTGGGTATCGACGCACGCATCCTAAACCCTGGGGGGAAGCAGGAAGGTAAATGTCCCTGGCTGACACTGGCCCATCACCACATCTACCCCCCCTTCACCTCATTTTCCCCAGCCAAGCCCTTTCCTACCAGAAAGCCGCTCGGTCCACGCAAACCAGGAGGAGCAGGCACCAGGAGAGGAGTAGATACCTTGAGTTTAGACCACAGTGTTCAATAAAAAGCAGATATTAAGAGCAGAGCCCCTGAAATCCCTCTTTTGAAACCACGGAGCATGCTCAGCAGCTCTTAGCGAAACCCCAGCCCTCTGCCAGGTATTCGGCACCTTTGAAAATCAGACTCTCCCGGAGACACTGGTTTGCCTTTTGCCCCGCAGCTGGCTTTGGACCTGGATCGCACACCTGCAAAAACAGGGTGGCGAGATGCAAGCTTTGCTTTCCGACTGCCGACCGGCCACAGCCAAAAAGGGGCTTCTTCAGATGCACCTCAAACCTGTGCGCCTGCGCCTTGGCGGGCCCCATCTTTTGCCAACCTGAAGTCTCATTTCCCAAGGCACCGAGGCTGCCAAACTGCTCGAGCGCTCCTCGGGAACACAAGCCTGGCACGCTGCTGTCTGCCTGCATCAATTTTAGTTTTGCCACTGGTCCTCTGACCCTCGCGGCGCTATGCATCCAAGAATAATATTAATAATAGTCATGCCATTAAGCAAGATGTTTGGCTTGAATCTGAAGATTTTGAGAAATGATCTCATAAATTTAATTCCCGGGTTACCATCTTTGAGCGTTAACAGGCACAGTCGCCTCTGAATTCTGGGAAATGAGCATAATTACATGGAGATCGACAAGGCACAAATGCCAAGAATTCTGTTAACCTTTAATACTGCAAAAAAAACTCTCCCCTTGTAATTATCTCTTTCCTTTGTCTTAAATGTTACTGATGAATATTTAGTGAGATAAGCAAATAAAAGGAGGCTGAGGGGTGCAAGGAAGTGTAGCCCTCCGCAGAGTAAGTCTGCAAACCTCACAGCATCGCTGCGGATCGGGGCTGGGGGCAGGCTGGGACCCCGGGTCACAAAATCTGACACCCAGGACAGCGACACCCCCACGGTGACATGCAGCCACTGCAGAGCCAGCGGAGGGTCGTTTGAGTTACACCAAAATCCAAATTAACTCCCAGCGCTGCTGCAAACGCACCTTCGCTCAGGTCCGTGGCGCGGGCAGGGAGCGATCCCGCAGGCCCCCAGCGGAAGGGTTTCAGATGCCCTTTCTCCAAACCGAACTTTGTCTTGGAATAAAACTTCCTGGGTAAAAAACACATCACCTTTCAAACATATCCTCCCTAGGGTTGCAAATGGCACTGCCCTCTTGCTGCACATTGAGTCTGATGGAAAGAAGATTTTCTCCTGGCGTGAACTGCATTAATATCTGTCACCACTCTGGCATTTCTGCCTATAATGATGAAAAATATGTGCAGAGAATGCGGGGTGCTCTCAGCATCACCTCCCTCCCCACGAAGCGAAATTAGAAGCAGCTGCTCCCGTTCCCGTCCTCTTTACGGCCCTACAGCATTATCTCTGGAAGCTTATTATTTGGGAGATGGCATGGGGATAACCGAGACTCACGACCTATACATATTCAAAATGTGCCTTGCTGCAGACGGGGGCTCAGCTCTCCCCTCCCCTGAGCTGGAGACCAGTGTAAAGGTCACTCTCCTCTTTTAATGTCACGTCAGACCGACCGCTGTGTGAACAAGGAAAGAAAAAAGGCACATCTCCCTCGCCGGACGGAGAAAACCCGTCTCTGTCTTGGGAGGAGCGTGCCAGCATGAGGTGGCCGGGCTGTAACCGCCTGCAACACCAAACGCTTTTGGACCACCGTCCAGGAGCCCTGGAAGAGGTGGAAGGAGCTTCCTCCTGGCTTTGAAGACGCTGCTTTCAACCGCATCCCAACCAGCAGACGGACCCGCTGGTTGGGATGAGCAAGGAGGCAGCGAATCCCGTGCCATGGAGGAGGGGGATTGCAGCACATCCCTGCACTTGCCCCAGAACGCTGCAGGCAGCAGGGGGGACAAGAGCAAGCAGGGGGGACAAGAGCAAGCACTGGTCACGAGCGTACCGGCCCCAGACCTTCGGGATGTCACGCGCCAGCTTGCCCAGGTCCTCCCGCTCTTCGCTGCTGCTGCGAGCTGTGCTCAACGCAGCTGGAATCGCACCTCCCCATCGCTCTGCAAACGCATCCAAAATTAATCAACGTTGCCCAGGCCACCGTGTTTGTGAGCTGGTCCACCTCGGAGTCCCACCAGAGAGGCTGGGTGCCATGGGAGAGGCGGGAGCAGTCCGCAGAGCAAACTTTCCCTCCAGCCTCAAAGCGAGACCTTTACAGACTCCCTCCTCCCTCGTTCCAGGAGGAACGAAGCCAAAGCAGTATTTATTCACAGAGGACCGGGGAGAAAAATGAAATAAAAGAGGTTAGCTCATTAAGTACGACACCTAACCCTCCCAAGAGAGGTCTGAGGAACTGGCTTTGCAGTCACTGAGAGGAGGAACACGTGTCAAACAAAGCCCAGAGCCAGAGCTGCTAATGGCAGTGACGGCTCCGAGGTGGGCAACACCACAACCGGCTTAGACCTGGGGTCCCAGCGGCCCCATCCACCACCCTCCCGGTTACTTCTGACCTCAGGACGTGGGAGATGTTTGCTCTCCTCCCTCCCCTCTCTCTTTTTGCTTGCCTTCAACTGGAGCAAGCTTTCTAGTCTCCAAGCTGCTTTTATGTCCCTTTAAAAGGTTATAAAAGCTGTCTTTATATTCCAATAAAGGGATATAAAAACAACCTTTTTCGCAGTTCAATAAACGTGGTTAACTTTTCCCCCCATTAATACTCTTTGCCTCGGCACCGTGTGCATGCGCGGGCTGCTGCAGGGCACGGAGGAGGATGGGGCTTCAGGCATCGCACCCCGAAGCAGGAGACGGTACAGTGTCCCAAAGGAGAAGGAGCAAGAGGCCGAGCTCGGGTCAAGCTGGGGGCAACAGGCAGGTCTGATGCCAAGCAGAGACAGGCGTCATAACCCGAGCTGCTGCCCGGAAAGGAGAGAGATGAGGCTACAGCAAGAAACTAATCGCCGGGTACCCTGTGCTGGTGCATTTACTCCAGAGAAAATACCTCCTGAAAGCTGGCTTGGGCCAGGGAAGGGCTACGCTGTGGCATGACAAAAATTCAAAGGGACCAAGCGACGGACTACATACATCAAGGGGCGAGCAGACGCCCAGCAGGGTTTTGCATCTCCTGTCAAAGCTCCCTTGAACGCAAGTGATGATAAACTGCAGCCGTCCCTGGTCAGCATCCTTGCACGATCTAGCTAGCAAGCTGCAGCATCTCGGACCGTGCCACCTTTCCTCCTGGGTGACAAGGGACAGGTCACTTCGCTCGCTGGCAACCCCCTGCTCTTTGCAACATCCATTTAGACCTGACGGACTGCCGGTCAGGGATCGTCCCTTTCAGAGCATCGGTGCTGCGCGTAGCGTGACGGGACCCTGCTCCCCACCGCAGCCTCCAGACACGGCTCTAATTATTATTTACCGTTTGTGCAGCCATCCTGTGGCTCACAATCAGTCTTCCTCAAAAGCGCCTCCTTCCTTGGAAGAGGATCTAAACCCGTCCTGCCACCCGTCCAACAGCCTCTCCGGGCATTAAAACAAGGAGGTATATTATTTTTTTGTGACAGCCTGTTCTGCAAGGTGAACACAACTCGTATGAATCAAACCGACCCGGATTTCATACATCATTCCCCAGCACCACCAACACGAAGGGCAGGAGGGGGTTCGGCTGCCGAATACAGAGCAGAGGAGCGTGTTTATCAGCGGTGATCTATTAGTGATCGGGAGACTGCGGGGCGCTGGGACCGTGGCTGCCGGCACAACGCTGCCGGAGGGAGAGGAGCGGGGAAGATGTGAGTCCATAAATAAGGCGTGCCTGGCACGAGCAGCTATCGGGAGCAGAAATTGAAGCCCAGCACCAAGAGTCTTTCCAGTCTGCGCCCACACTCCCTGACATAATTTAGCCCCCCCTGCCCCTCCACACGGACCGTGGGAGGGGGACCATGCTCTGACCAGGGCAGGAGCAGAGAGGATGATCTCGCACGCTTTCGCCAAGAGGCTCCTTGCCCCCGCCACGCACCCTGCCCCAGCTCACTCCTTCACACCCCTGCAGGCTGAGCCCCCTCTGCCACCGCCGGCTAATTAATCTAGCTAATTGCCATTACCGGGCTCCTTTTTGAAGGCTGCAGAACGACAAGGGCAAAGGGAGAAGGTGAGCATCCGGGGCTCCCCAGGGAATTCAGAAGTGTTTACAGTCCCCGGGCACGAGAAAATCCATACTCATCCTGGCTCCGGGAGGCAGGGCTGCCCTCCCACGCTCCTATTAGCAATTTCCAATCATCTTTTATCGGGCCTGCATTGATTTGCTGCTCATTTCGGTGGGAATGAAGGCCTAAGAGCCTCGACCCGGTCTCAGCCGAGGAATCCAGGCACAGAGCCGACGGTGCCGGTAGGAGAGCGGAGGGGAGAGACTGACTGGGACGCTGACACGGGTTCAGCTGTGCCGTTAGCAGAGCAGAAGCAGAGCTGCCATTTCAAAACAGCCTCGCACATCCCGCTGCATCTTTTCCGCAGCCGGTCAGCATGTGTGGAAGAGGGGAGCAAGGGCAGGAGGGGCTGGGGGCTCCTCCTCATCTTTATTTAGGGAACTCATTCCGTGCTGGGGAGGGGGATTTGCACTGTGCCCCTTTCTAGCAAGGATTTCTGGAGCCCTGTCCCTGCCTGCTGGGAGAAGTCAACCAGATCCCACGCTCCAAAACCCAGCCCTGCAGAGCAGCTCGGGGTCAGTTATTACCCCCGGCTCCGGGAGGAACAGGCTGCTAACGCTACACTTCTTGTTTCCAAGCCAACATTTCCAAGTAGCTTGTAAAACACAAATTCTGTTAGGAATCATCTGAATATTTTGTTCCAATAATGCCATAACACCAGCGTACACATTAGCACACACACCACACAGAAAGGAGTATTTGAATATCAAAACAAAGTGAATTTACAGGGGTTTTTGTGTTTGGTTTTTTTCTTTTCCTGGCAAAACCATCACTGCAAGTTATCAGTTTCCAACTGTTTGCACCACAGTTTTTCTCTGCGCGTCCCTGCCCTCATCAAACCCGCCGCTCTCTGCACCCCGTGTCCTCAGATAACCCGAGATGTGCAGACACGGGTACAAAAGGACCTTGCAGCCTCCGGGAAGGAGACCCCAGTGCCAGCAGGGAAGCAAGCAGGGTGGCAGCTCTTTGAGCCCTGCAGAGGAGACGGTGGGAGATGCAAAGCTCCGTGTGTCTGAGCCTCAGATATATCCCTCTGCACCCAACAGCACCCACCTCATCCCATCACACGCTGCCCTTCTCGGCAGACGGGGCGGGGGGGAACATGCATTAAAAGCCACAACTTTATTGCATTTAGACTTAATTATATACATTTTTGACGGGGGGGGGGGGGAACATGCATTAAAAGCCACAACTTTATTGCATTTAGACTTAATTATATACTTTTTTTTTTTTTTTAATGCCCCTGCATTTAGAGAATGAGAGCCGCTCTCTAAAACACCCCAGGAAATATTAAGATGGGAGCGCCGATTCAACGGAGAATGGTTCACAAATGCCTGCAGCCAGGCGGATGAAAGCCAAGGGCTGCAAGCCTTGGATGTGCCTCACTTCAGACGGCGCGGGAGAAAACACAGACGCTCTTAAAACTCTGCCCCAGATCTGCCAGCACAGAAACTTTAACTCTGCTTTGAACCAGGCAACTGAATTATCTCCCCAGGAAGCAGCCGCCTCCGGGCAGCGCTCGGGAGGCGATGGGGAAGCACAGCCCGGCCCTCGCTGGTGTGGATAATGGCGGGGTCCAGCGCCTGCCCGGCGGGTGGTGGCCGAGGTGATGCTGCGGGAGCGACTGTCACCGAGCCGGGCAATGCTGGGGCTGCCATACTCAGGACCCTGCAAGGAACGGGTTAAGGAGAGAGGGGGCTCTCCCGAAATTGCCCCGCATGGGGATGCGGCGGTGAGCCCGGTGCCGTCACCGGGTAAACTTTGCCACCAGGAAACAAGGCTTTGCTTCTAAGCACGTGTCTCTGATGCCAATTACAAGCATGTAACGAGCAAATTGGGTCTGATCCGGAGGGCCTGAGAGCAGCAGCTCTTCAGCTTTGAGACAGTCCTCATATTATTTAAGGATCTGCTGCCCATTTTTTCCCCTCTTGCTTTTTTTTTTTCTGTATACCTCCAGGCAGTAGGGAAAGAGAACGGGGAGATGAAATCTGGAATACCATGAGACGTGAAGCCCTACAATGAGCACGTTTGATTCCCCCTTCTCTCCCCACCAGCAGACACTGGTGCCCCACACCGAACAAAGATTGAGGGACTTCTGTCCCACGCTGAAATTGGGCTGTCAAAGCCCTTGCTGGCACCCGCCGTGCCTTTCGACTGGCATCAGCGCACAGCTAGCAAACGAAGCGGGCCAAATTTCTCCCTGGCGTAGCTTAATTAAAGTCAATGATGTTACACCAGGGAGGAACCTGGCCCACTGTCCTGAGCCGGAGTCCACAACAAGTCCAGCTGGCAACTCGCAGGCAGCTCAGCAGCGGCAGGAAGGATCCCTGGCACCGGGAGCAGCGCTGGGAACTGTATTCGGCATTTGCGAGTGGGAGACAAACTCAATAAACACAGCACTAAGTAAACCAGATCCGTAATAAATAACAACAACCCGTGTTTCGCCTCTTCCAAATGCTACAGAGAACCGGACCAAATCATCCTCCCAACTCCCATGAGCGGTGGGGACATTTCATTAGCCCTATTACACTGACAGGGAAAGAGTCACTGGGAGCTTAATAATAATAAAAATCCATTATGTTACAGCGCTCGTCATCTGTGTCACTAAACTAGCTCCAAAAGGCAGGGAAATGGCTATGCTT
>NW_008795485.1:2040838-2045850 GCF_000699145.1 Aptenodytes forsteri
TTCAGGTCGCTCATCAAGCCGGACCCGAAGTTTGCGGAGTGGTGCCACGAAGCCATGTCCCGGCTGGGCTGGTGAGCTCGAAGCCGCAAGCAGGATGGATTGGGCAAGCTGCTGTTTCACAGCCTTTAATTGGAAGAGGTCCGTGCCTGGCCGGAGAGATCTGCTACAGCTCGGTTCTGTCTACCCGACCGAACCCGTGCCAACAGACCCAGGGGAGGTCCCACCAAAACTTTTAACGTGGTTATATGCTAACAGCACGAGGGGTGCAATTACCCAGCGACTGCGGTATGATTACACGGTAGCTACGCTTTCCATACCTGTAATTTCTACTACACTCATACAACTCCAAGGCTAGCTCCATGGCTGCAAATTAATTAGAGCGTAAGTGCAGTATCAGTGGTGCCACTGGATGCCAAAAACACACAGTCACGGTGACCAGGAAGCCAAAGTCACAATTGTGGAGATGTAGGTGACCTTACAGCTGAAATGTAGAGAAATTCCAGTTACGGGGACTAGTGGGTGGTGACGAGGTTATTCAACAGCCTTACCACGGTGTAATTACACTGTATTCCTAAGGTAATTACAGCCCCGCTATTATATGCTACAACCCTCCATTTCACGCCCAATCCCATAAGGTAGATTCAGAGGGATAAAAGGCAGCAGCAAAAGACACCTGACTGTTGCAAGAAGGAAGGACGGACACGGGTTGACAGGGGCAGCAAAAAGAGAGGAGGTAGGGATGGAAATGCTCCAGGCGTCCGGAGACATCGCTAACACCCAGACCTGCCCCGCGGGCATGCCAACCCGCCGATGCTCCGGGGATTCAGACCAGGCAGGGGGAAAGAGCTCGGCTCGGTTGACTGGGATCTATGGAGGAGGTATAAGCATTCATCAAAAGCCAATCTGCTTTTGAAAAGCAGAAAAAGAGGTTACTTCGGATTAATTTTTCACTTCAGAAGCTTTATGGGTGAGTTCTGAAACTGTCAGGTCGAGACGCTTCAATATTTTCTGAATGAAAAGCTCAAGTGCTGGTTCAAAACACTTCTCTGTTTGGCTTGTCAGGTAATTTGTACCCAAACATTTAAATTAAAAATTTCTGTTGGCTCATCTGTTTTTCGGGGAGGGGAGGAGAAGGATTTGGAACTTTTGCTTATTTCTCAATTTCTGAAAGTTTGATTCTTCATACTCCAGGGTTGAACGGGCGGAAGGGAAACCTAAAAGCCCATCACAGAGCGAGAGCATCCAGCCCCAGCTAAAGGGATGAGTTCGCCCCTACAGCCCCTTCCCCGTGTCACATCTGAGCACGCTGTGGTGTAGGGTATTTTTTCTGGCAGCACTGTGCCGCTCTCCTCCGACGCAGCGATGGAAGGACGAGCCATCTGCTAGCGCACAAGGCCACCCCAAACAGGGGACAAGCTTGGGCACCCCACTCGGAAGGAGCAGCCCCCCAGCATCCCAACCCTGAGCCACCTTTCCAGAAACCACCAGAGTTTTCCGGACGCTGCCAGGGCTTTCTGCCTTTCAAGTCAATGGGATTTTTGCCCCTTGAGCTCAACCTGCACATTTCCAGCGCTTGCCTACGCCCAGACCAGCATGGGGCTCCTCCGCCACAAGGCTGGGTAAATATTCAGGTTATTAACTTCCACCCAGCTCCGTCAGGTCCCATTTGGACCTCCGGTGCTGCACGAGCTTATTTAAAACTAACTCAGGTTACTCAACGCAGCCCAGTCCCAGCCAGGCAGACAGACCTGACGTGACTTACAGGTCTCCTACTGCTCCATATCTCCACCTGATCTCCTTTGCCTGGTACTATTTGCATTCGTATTTCCACTTGCTCACGAGGTGGCGGATAGGAAGATGCGGGCACAGGAGGGGACGTGCAGTACGGTATCCGTGGCGTAATTCAGCAAGGTCTCCGAATAAATCAAACCCTTTCCGGTGCACAGCACGTCACTGCAACGAGAGACTATTCCCCCCCGGCGCGCCGAAAACGTTTATGCAGAGCAGACGGGTGGGCATGAAAATACAATCAGATGGGACACAGACTGTGCTTGCACTGTTTTTGGTGGGTTTTTTTTCTTCTTCCTTCTTTTTCTTTGTTTTAAGTCTAGCTGGGCCAAATTCTTTATCATCTGCTTCTGCGGAAGCCATGCGGAATTTGTGGAGAACAGCATCACCACAATCACGGAAGAAGGCAAATCCCTGCGGGATGCGAGACCACATCCCCAGGGAGCAACTCCCGGCGTGGCATCCACGTGGACCGGCTCTCGCCTCTCTGGGTGCAGTTTCACCCAGGGAAACCCATCCTTTGCAAGGTGCAAGCACGCCTGCCATGGGAAATAAGGGCTGAGCTATTGCAGGAATGGCTTCCCCATCTCCATTAGGGCCTCAGCTAAGCCACCAAGCCTGAGCGTTGATTATATCTTTCATTAGGAATGACTGAATGATGTTTTTAAACTGGAAAATGAACTCGCAGCTAAGAGGAAACACTTTCTTGGCGAGGCTGTAGAGGAGGTTCCCCGCGGGATAGATGCAGTTGTGAGAGTCAAATTTAAATTGATATTAGAAAATTTCCTGAGGGGAAAGAAGTCATACGCTGCCTGCAGAAACGGCATCTCACAGAGAGCTGGCTAGAAAATGGAAATCCACTGAAACTCAAATATATATATTTTTAAATGAAAAAAAACCACAAACCACCACAAACCCCTAACTTCCCCATCTCAGCAGAAATTCCCAAAAAGTAAAATATCCATGGAATGGAATTTTTTTTTTTTTCCTCTCCTTGGAAGTACCATTTCAGTTCATGCAAGAAGAACATTTCAGCTAGCTCCCAGCTCCTGAAAGAGCCACCTGGGTTTCACAAACTCCCTTTAGATGGGACACAACATGGCAAGTTGCCTTCCAGATGGGCTTGGGTGGGGAGGGCTCCCCCCCTGCCTCCCAGCAGGTCTCCCTGGCCAGCAAGGACAACTCCTCCTGGCTTAGCCATCAGACAGCCAAACCGCTGAGCTCCTTCCAGGCAACCAGCCATCATCTAGATTTAGATTTTCCCAATGGAAAATCAATTTCTCTGGAAAAATGGACATTGTCCCAAGAAACCGTGTGGTTTTCGCAATAAAGGCACTTTCTGGGGGGAAATGTGCTTCGATGGAAGATTCCCAGCCAGAGTTTCAAAGATGGCTTTCTCCAGCCTTACTCGCCGTGCCCTGATGGGCGCTTGGGAATCAGCAAACGGGGGGGCAAAGCGAAAAGACACGGACGTGAAAGCGGGGAGCAGGCTGCCCAGGTGGAGACATGAAAACCTCTCATGCATCGGCCTCCCTCGTCTACCTCCAACCTGACAAAAGCACCAGGAGCTTGCACGCTGCAATTTGCATTCGCAGGGCGAGCGGGGACCGCTCCAGATGCATTTCACAAGGGGACCCTTCAGATCAGATTAACAAAAAGCCGCCGATGGCGACAGCTCCTCTGCTGCGCCGCCGCCTGCTAACAATTTACTGTAACAGCCTCTGAAAAGGGACACACATTCCTTTAGCATTTATGCACTACTCAGTCCAAGGAAAGGTGAAGGCTCTTCGGGGAGCGCAGCCTTGAGGCAAGCTGGAAGGATGCTGCCAGCACGCACTCGCCTCCACCCCGGGGCATCGCTCCTGGCCACGCTGCTCGTCCCAGCCCACCAGCGCGGGGACACAGCCATCCAGCCTCGGCGCTGCTTCAAATGCCGTCCCTCCCTTGCCTGTCACCGATTTTCTTAAATAAAAGCATCCAGCGTGGCCCGCTTCCCTCCAGGGATGAGGGAGTTGAAGCTCCCCGTGCTTCGCACCTCCCCAGCTCCTTTCCAGCCCTGCGCTACGGGACTCTCCCTCCATCACCGCAACCCAAGCCAGCACAGCACCAAATCCCTTAAAAACCCTCCCTCGGAGCACCTCCATACCTCCACCGCTCCAAGTTAGACCCCCCCAAACCTTCATTTTGACATCTAAAATAATAATGGTCATAATTAAGATGGGTTGGTTTTATTAGCCTACAGGTTCCAGTCATATTTCCGTGCTTTTTTCTGCAACCCTGGCATCTCAAAGCTGCTGCTAAATGAAAGCCCAGATTCCTGTGCAACCGCACGATGCCAGTAACATTAAGAAAAGTCTGATGAGACCTATGAGACCTGCAGTAAAAACAGGAGGGCTGGTAGCACTGCGTGCATCTGCTGCCAGCAGCATCCTCCGCACCTTTGGCGGCTGATTCCCGCTCTCCAGGCTGGTATCAAAAGGGGTCACGGCACCCCTTTTGTGCAAATCTGCAAGGCAGCAGGGCCGGAGAGAGGTCAGAACGGGAAAAATCGGTGGCAAAGAAGAGCCAGGACCTCAAGAGTCCATGCTCCGAGAGGAAAGCTAATAAAAAGGCATCATCCATTTGCAGACAGTGAATTGTTGCTTAAACCTGAGGATCACAGACAGCCTTCTCGTCTGAAGGGGAGCAGTCAAGTGAAGAGGTTTCCTAGCCATTAAGTCGAGCTATAAAGTGCCCGCAGTAAAGTAGGGTAAGTGGAATTTATCATGGCACCGTATAGACCGTAGGACCAGGAGAGAGCCGGCTTGGGTCAACAGGTTGACCTCTCGCGTTGTCTTCCCTTCATCATCCCCATTAACGACTCGTCTCCCGCGCTGCCGGCCAGCGCCTGCGCTCCCTCCCCGGGGGACGGGCCGCTTTCTTAATGGCCAGGCAGAAAAACTTTCCCTTCCTCAGCTCCAGGCCACCGCTCCTTGTCCTACCACCTTTGGAGAGCATGAATAATTCCCTTTCTTCATTTCCAACATCGCCTGGAAGGTATTTATAGGCTGTGATCACTTCCCACCTCCTCAGGAGGTTTCTCCTTTGCTAGACCGTAATTTAGCATCAGAGCCGGGCAGCCCAGCCTTGCGATGCGCATGCCCGGGGAAGCCACCTCCCCGGCTTCTCTATTAACTACCAGGGAAGGAGTTTTATCCCACCAATGATTTTTTTTTTTTTTTCTC
>NW_008795485.1:2046092-2047487 GCF_000699145.1 Aptenodytes forsteri
ACCATCGCCTGGAAGGTATTTATAGGCTGTGATCACTTCCCACCTCCTCAGGAGGTTTCTCCTTTGCTAGACCGTAATTTAGCATCAGAGCCGGGCAGCCCAGCCTTGCGATGCGCATGCCCGGGGAAGCCACCTCCCCGGCTTCTTTCTCTATTACCAGGGAAGGAGTTTTATCCCACCAATGATTTTTTTTTTTTTTTCTCAGATCTGTGCAGGAATCATCCTGCTCCTCCCAGGCAGCGACAGAGGTTTAAGGACCTCTTTGGTCATGGTCTTAAATAAATAAATACATTTTTAAAAACCCCATGCAGCCAGGAAGGGAAATTTGGGGCAATTGCTTTGCAGTCAGGGACGGCAAAAATTCCTCCAAGCCCCTGTGATCTGAGACCTCGGCCATTCAACTAGAATCAGGCAGGTTTTTGTTTGGGATCGACGACCTTGTTTAGACCAGAACCAACCAAGCACAACAAGACCTGCAGTGTAGAGGATGTTTTCTTGGTGGTGGTTGGTTGGAGTTATTCTCATTTCTGCCTTTTTCGATTTCCTAGCAGAGGCAAGGCAGGAGCAGAGACAGCAGAATAACCAGCGGGAAGACAATTCCCAGGACGATTCCTGCCTCGTATTGGAGGAGCCAAAACGTGCAGATGAATACTCTGCAAATGTTTGCAAGAGAACAGGAGCTCTTCTGAAGATGGCTGATTTCCCAGCACAAACATTTCATCTAGCCCTGCGAGTTCTCTGCAAAACAGTTTGAGCCCCACAAAAAACCACCCCAAAAAACTGTCAAAACATCGTGAAGGAGGCTGAAATTTTCTGGTTGTTCGAAAAGAAATCATCAGCACCTGCTTGTCCAGCAGAGTGGTGGATGCACAGTAGTACACGTAAATCAGGTCGTTGGTGTTTCTGCCTTCTCCGTGCAAGAGCCAAGCAGTTGCAGCGCTCCTTGCTCGAGGGACAGCGCAGAGTCACCTGTCCTGGGCAGGGAACAACGTCCCCAGCAGTGGCATCACTCTGCAAGCGCTCCTTCGCTTAATAGATGGTCACAGCCCCACCAAGCCCATCGCTGATCTCCATCACCGGGAGAGAAAGCCTGCAGGTGCAATTCATAGAATCATAGAATCGTTTAGGTTGGAAAAGACCTGGAAGATCATCGAGTCCAACCGTTAACCCAGCACTGCCAAGTCCACCACTACACCACGTCCCTGAGCACCATGTCTACAGGTCTTTTAAATACCTCCAGGGATGGGGACTCCACCACTTCCCTGGGCAGCCTGGTCCAGTGCTTGACAACCCTTTCGGTACAGAAATTTTTCCTCATGTCCAATCTAAACCTCCCCTGGTGCAACTTGAGGCCGTTTCCTCTCGTCCTATCGCTTGTTACTTGGGAGAAGAGAC
>NW_008795485.1:2047796-2058616 GCF_000699145.1 Aptenodytes forsteri
CATGTTCAGCCGGCTGTCGACCAGCACCCCCAGGTCCTTTTCCGCCAGGCAGCTTTCCAGCCACTCTTCCCCAAGCCTGTAGCACTGCATGGGGTTGTTGTGGCCGAAGTGCAGGACCCGGCACTTGGCCTTGTTGAACCTCATACAGTTGGCCTCGGCCCATCGATCCAGCCTGTCCAGGTCCCTCTGCAGAGCCTTCCTACCCTCGAGCAGATCCACACTCCCGCCCAACTTGGTGTCATCTGCAAACTTGCTGAAGTAAGTAAATTCAGTCCGGTCCAGCCGGCATCACCTGGCTAATGACCAGCTTCTCTCAGGCCATTCATTTCTTGGGGACTCAGGAAAAAACTACCCTCACCCTGGGTTGGCTTGTCTTAAGATTGTTTGCTCCAGAAAGGAGGACGACGTTCAAGGAAAACAGTGTTCAAGGGGCACAGCCCCTATCCTTGCCCGCAACCCCAACATGAAGCACCCGACCCCGCTGAACCCAAAAAGCACCTGATGCTGTTGCACCCAAAAAAGAGCTGGACCCTGCTGCACCCAAATATGACGAGCCTGATGCCATGCTGCTTTCTCCTCCCTTCCTGGCTGCTTTCCACCCTCTCCCCCCTTCCCTTCATGCTCACGACTGCAGCCTCTCCTGCTGTCCCCAGGTCCCCCCGATCCCCACAAACCCTCCTAGACAGCCCGGGCCCCTCGGCTACTGCCCAGCAGCACAGACGGCTGCCGACAGTCTGGGGGAGGCTTTGCCGGTCGCCCCTGCAGCACACGGGGGCTGCGTGCGGGCAGCCCTGCCTGTGTGCGGCCGGGCACGCCGGCGAGCCGTCTCGCCCCGTTTCCTCCTCTCCACCTGGCTGCTCTGCCAGCCCGGCTCCTGCCAAGAGCAGCAAGGCGAGGGGAGCCGGGAGGAGCACCGGGTGGATGGGCAGCAACTGTCAGCACAGCCAGCGTCGCACAGACGCGCCGAACAAGTTCCTAGGGGTGCCTGCCAGCTCCCGACCTGGTGTGCTCACAGCTATTCCTCCGACCCCATCCCCTCGCCCCTTGGCTTGCTTGGGCAGTGTGCTATAGCTGTGGCACCATCCTTCTTGAGGAGCAAGAATATCAAACCACTGGACCATGCTCAGCAGGAGGAATATGGATGTTACTGCACACTCCTGGCTCGCTTGCCAGGCTTGACCAGGGCAATGTGGCCCCGAGCCTGTGGTCCCCCTTTGAGCTAGCCCAGAGGAGACCAAGAGCAACGTCACCTGTCCCCACACCGGCATGGGCTGCGTGTGCAAAACAGGCTGCAGGTGCCCAAAGCAGCACGCAACCCACTCTCACGTCCAAACTCTCGAGACACATCCACCCCGAGCTGCTGCCCATCCCCTCCAGCCCCCTCTCCTTTCTCCATATCCAGCAGCACAGGGCTGGGAAGCAGCCGGTTATAAAAGCCAGCTGGGAGGGAGGGAGGGAGCTGCAGCTTTTCGACAAAGCCATAACGCAGCTACGGCGCTATGAGCTTCCCCTCCCCATGCAAGCGCTGAGAAGAGGATTGGTATCCCGAGTGCAGCAGGCTGGGGGCTGATAGGATGCATCAGCTAATTTGCACTAATGGTCCCAGAAAGGCAGGGAGTGCTCTCCAGAGGAGAATGCACTTGAGCAATAACCTAAATAGATACGCGTTTCCAAGCAAAAAGTCCTTGAGGAGGGAAGAGAGGCCCTACAGTTGAATTTCTCTCCCCACCTGCACTGAAACTTGGCTGGGGCTGTTGGATAGGAGCTGCCTGGGCAGGGAAACGCATCGGATCTGCAATCTGGGAAGCAGCTCTTGGAAGAAGCCGGACGACGGCTGGACGTCCAGCCCCGCTTCTGGAGCCCGCTTGGACAGACCGACAGCAGACCTGGGCAGAGCCCAGCCCGGAGCACACTTGGCTCCGTCGTCAGCCCAAAGCAAAAAAGTCAGCCCATCTGTGTTGCGACAGGTTGATATAGAGGGCAAAATGCCTAAGTAAAATTCCACAACAGGGCATTAAAAAGATGTAATAAAATATACACGAGTTATTAAATATTGTCATCAAGATGAACCATAAATCAGAGATTTTATGGTTTCTGATTATAAATTCCATTTATTCTGTAAGCGTTTAAAGAAAGAAAAATGGAGACTCAGTAAAGATTTAAGCCCAGCCATGATGCTGTTGATATTTCACTGTTGCTGGTGGATGTCACGTCCGTGGGAGCCCAGCGTTGGGTGCACAGAGTTGCCTGGAAGGAGCCTCTCGCCAGGCAGCTTGCCTTATGGACACCGCTACAGACGCTCCCGCCCGTGCAAACGCGATGACGGGGCGCCCACGCTGCCTTCCCCACGTGCACCAGACATCTGCACCCTCCCAGGCACCGCTTCTCCCCTCCACCTCTCTCCACACCCTGTTTATGGGTTACAAGACGCGGCTGACTTTTGCAGAGCGAGAAATCAACATCACTTCGGGGAAGGGAAGGACGAAACCGGTGAGCGTATGTGGGAAATACTACCTTCCCCCCGCCTTCAGATGCCAAGAGAAATATCAAAGAAATTGCTTTCTTGGAAAGACTCGAGGGTTCAAATAAATTGTCAAGTGTCACTCGCCAGCGCTTCCCCTCGCCGCCCTGGCAGGACGGTGATGCTTCTCTCGTAGCCAGTATTTCCCCTTCCCGCTCAGCCCCTGGGGCAGAGGGAGATGCAGAGGGACCGAGCTGCACCTCCTGCCACCACGAAGAAACGTCAGGAGAAGCAAACCTTGAAAAGTTTTCCGGGGGAAAAAAGCAACCGGACAGCCCATGCTCACAGCCTTCCAAGGGACACCTCGGCTCAAGGCAGCCTGAGACTACCGAAAAACCACTCTGCCCTGGTATTTTACAGGCAGCAGTACACCCAGGAACCTTGACAGCCCTGCCACATCCTAGAGGTGCTCGCTCCAAAATGAGTATTTCCTATATTCACCGCCCCTTCCCATTTTCGAGTCTCATGAAACGGCGTTAGACGTTCCTTCTCCAACCCTAAAACTGGTTGACTTGGCCCCCAGCCTGCATTTTTCAGCTAAGACCCTTGCAGGTCCAGACGCGTGACGTACAGCTTTGCACGGGCTGTTTCCGTTCACCTGAATCCGTTCACCATCCTGCTGCAGTTCATTTGCACGGGGACCGAAGCCCACGGACGCAGAACCATAACCCCGGCAGTTAAATCCCATCCCTCAGATAGGCTGGGAGGAAGGTAGACCGCAGGGCAGATCCTGTTTAATTAGGGCTCGATAAAACGGCTCAGTACTGCACCAGAGAGGGGGGCTGATTTGCAGCTGCCTTTAAAACTGAGCAGGGTTACTGCTTCAGCAGTTTTCCCAGCCAGTTTTAAGGATGCAACAATAAAGCAAAAAAAGTTTGTGTGCCCGAGAGTTTTACTGCTGAAGCATCTGATAACGTCACGCCAGCTTATCGCGGGATCGAGGGAAGGGGAGCAGAGACGCAGACAAGCTGCAGGAGGGAGGCAAACCCAGCCTTGCTAAGCCACAGAAGCTTCTCAATGGGGAGATAAGACACGCTTAAAATGAGCTTTGCCGTATTTCCAAATAGCCTGTGCAAAGGTTTATATCCTTCCAGATGAAGCAATGATGGGCTGCCAGGCCCGGGAGCTGCCGGCCTCTATTTGTCTGCCCATCAGGGAGCAGCTATTCACTGCGGCCCCGGCGCTGAAGTGGCTGGGGTTTACGAGGTGCACTGTGGAGGGAGCCCCACCGAGCCAGGCTCTGCACCGTGCCTCGACCCGGGGAAAACACCGGGATATATCATCAACACCTATTAAATAAGGAATTTTTTTAAAATTTTATTTTAATTACTGGGTAGAAATGCTGCCCTCCCCCTCCCAAACTCCTCCCGAGCATTGCAGGCTGCACCTGAACCGCTGTGCTGGGGCTTTACAGCCCAGTGCACGTTGCTGGGCAGGCTCTCCGCCTCGCAGAGCGGCTGGGGGTGGGCTGTTTGCAGAGGGCACCCACCAGGCAAGGAGCTGGGCTGGGGGACGGGAGCAGGGATGAGTTTGTTCCTGATGCTGAGCCTCCAGCGTGCAGCCTGGAGGCTGCATGAGGGGAGCTGGTTGTTCTTGAGAGCCCCCAGCGCTACGGCAGCCCCCAGGCACGGGCAAGACAATCCAGGTGGGCATTTGGAAAGATGTACTGGCAGATCGGGGAAACAAGGGGGGGAAAAGTAGCACACGAGGTTTCTGGGATAGCAAAATAATCAGAGGATGAAAACCTCCCTCAATGCCTATACTCAGCCAGGGCAAATCTCCGTGCTTCCCTCCCGGCTTCGCTGGCTGCGGCTTTGGGTAAAAATCTGATGAAGCAAGCTTTATGCATGAAAAAGGCCAATTTAAAAAAAAAAAAAAAAAAAAAAAAAAAAGAGGGCAAACATAAGGAAAAAGAAGAACAGAGCGAGACTGATGGGGTCAGGGCACTGCTAAGGATGTCAATACCCATCACTCACCAATAACCTTTCTGTAACTCCTGACCTAGCAGTGGCTGTCGCGAAACCGCAGCAAAATTAAAACAGAAATGAAGCAGCATTAGGTCCCGGCGAGAGGAGGCAGCGGCTGACAGGCAAGGTAAGGGCCTGACGCGGAGACAAGAGGGGGCACGGCGCTGGGCCTGCCACCCCGTGCCGATGCATCCCCCTGCGCTCCCGGGAAAAGTGCAAGGGATGCAGGACGCGGCGGACGGGCAGAGGGAAGGGGGAGCGGTTCGGATGCGTGCTGCCCGGCGCAGCGGGGCACGGAGAAGGAGAGGGCACGCGGTTCAGCTGACAGCAGCGGGCTGGCGGAGGTGAGCATCCTCCCGGGGAGAGAGGAAGGACGAGGCTGATGTAGCCCCAACAGCTGAAGCTGGTGGAGGGACAGCGGCTCACGACAGCCGACGGGATGACAATGCAATTGCTGTGTGCTTTGGGGGATTTCTGCTAAGAAAAGGCTATTTCCTCAGGTTCCAGGTGGGTCTGGGGGCCTTTGTGTGGTCCCGTATCCCATCCATCCATAGAAGTAGCAAGAAAAGCAGCAAACCTCCCTCTGCGAGGGCTGGAGCTGCTGCAGCACTACCCTCCCCTCCCCTCTCCTCCTGCCCCCTGCTCTCTGTGCAAATTTAAAGCATGTTCAAGATACGGGCTGACCTTTACAGTATACACATGAAAAGGCAAGAGGAGAGTTGGAAATGCACAGAAGGGAAAATAAGCCTTGCAGTGGAAAACAGACCGTGCACGTCCCAGCCAGCAGAATGGAGGAGATGGGGGAGGAAGGGACTCTGGCCTAGGATCAGTCCTCACCAAAACCAAATCTTCATTTCAGTGCCCTCCTGACCCCAAAGGGGAAGTCCCAAGGGCAGACCCTGAGTGGCTTTAGCCCAAAAGCCCGTGGGACCGGTTTTTTCTGCTGAGCAGACCTGCTATCACCCTCATCGCACTCCCCCAGAGCTTTGAAATGAGTTTAACAAGGGGCAAAGCATCAAACCCCATCAGAAGGGTTGCCCTTGCTGGGAAGCATCCCTAAGGCTCACTCGCAATGACCTCTCAGCTATTTCACCAGCCACAGGTAGAGATACTGAGAGAGGTAGATTCCCCAGGTCGGCTTATGGAGCAGACCATGGCCAGTAGACCGTGGCCAAGTCTCTCCAGCACTGGCTCACCCATCTCATGCAGCGGGCAGAGCATCTTTCTCCCTCCCTGTCGCATGGGTACCTGCCTTTCTGTTTTACCAGTCACTCCCCCATCCTGCTTGTCGTGAGAGAAGGAGGACAAGTGCATCCCCCCCGTGCCAGCGGTTCTTTGCCGCGCCAGGCACAGCCCTCGCCAAGAAAAAGCACGCAGAGGGAAGGCAATCAGGCGAACCGCGGGAGATGCACTCGTGCACGCAAACAGCAGCGAACCTGCTGGGAACCTGCGGACACGTGCATATGGCAAGGACACACGGGCTCCTGGGGTCCACCCTTTCCCATCACGGCTCTTTCGCCTTTAACTTGGGCCAAGGCAAGGGGTCCTGCGCTCTTTGGCATGACCCCCCCTCCATCTCCCAGCCCGGCAGCGGCGTGCAGTATCAGTTCAGGCTCCTCTCTGCAAGACATCCAGAAGCTGAGACAGAGCTGATCCATCTTCCCTGCTGAAAGAGCGTAAACAACTCAGCTGCAGGCTTGGAGTGCAAGAGAGGACACGCAGTTGGAAATTTTAAGGGCCAATTTACTAGGTAATTTACTAAACACGCTAATAATTGACATTGCAAGCACCATACCGCTGTCCCCAGCTCCTTCCTAATACCCGTAGCAAGAGGGAGAGAACAGCTTTCCCTGTCCTAGCCGCTCCGCAAAGCCTCCTCTGCCAGACACAATCCTGTTTGCCATCTGGGCAGCCTCGCTCTGCTCAGTCCTAACCAACACAACAGCAACCCTGGCAAAAAACACTCTCCTGATTAGTATGCATATTTCCGAGCACTGATTTCACCTGAGGATCTTTGCAAGGGAAGGGTGTGTTGTAATTACCACCTCTTCCCTAGCTGTAATTAAAGACAAACTGAAGGGAGGTATGCCCAGTCTCTTAGTTTCCCTGAAGCTTTTCCCCGTGCCAAAAAAATATCTCCGCAAGAAAACTCCCAGCAGCTTCTTGGAAAAAGGCAGCAGCTCAGACTGGAGTTGCAACCTGTTTCGGATTACGGTAGTTAGACTTGGCTTCCCGTCCAGCGAAGAGGAGAGAGATGGTGTCCAGGTATCCCACCATCCTTTAGCCACCTGCTTCAGGAGGGGATGGACTGTCCTTTCCGGGAGGAGCACGGGTGACCAGCTTAGAGCCGACGCCTACAATTTAAGTGACTAAGCCTGGGTGCGGTGAACCCCAGCCTACGTATTTATCAGTAATGGCACCTTTACACCAGTGGAAGTTACACATTCAAGTCCTAAGACGTGTCCAGCTAACCATCCCAGGTCATTTAACCCCCGCGCAAATGGGAGGGATGTGGGATGTTTGGTCAGAAAGGCTGTTTTGTTGAAATTTAAACTTCCCGTGGGAAGGTGTCGATTTTGACAAAATCACACTTGTGCTTTTATTGGCCGTGATTCACTTCTTTTCATTTCCAGGCACCTTGGCTGGTTCTTAGTGGTTTATATTCTCATCTAGCAAACCTTTCGGAGAGGCGCGCTGCGAATGGGACCAGCTGACCCCCCTCCTTCTCCCCACCACGGAGCTCCATTTTCAGGGCAGGGTGTCAAATTCAAAATTCAAAACCCAGTTCAAAATTCAAAACCCAGTTCAAAAGCAACACAAACCTAGGCAATATTGACGTTGATTCAAAATCAACACATTCCTGGGCACTGTTGATAGCAGCTTCTCATGCCACCACAGCCGGGCGCTCAAAGGACTAGTGAGCACGTTTGCACTTATTTCTGTCCTGCGCCTGGCTGGATCTACACGTTAGAAAAGAGGATGAAAATCTGACGAGCAGTAAGTGACTCCAAATGCTCCAAGGTACAGGGTTTTAAAGAGCCCTCTTAACCACTCTCTCAAGAAAAAACTCAAAAACCTCTCGGGCTCCTTAAAGGCATTTCACATTGAGCATCTTCGGCCTGAAAATCCCTCAAAACTTGTCACTTACAGCAACCTGGGTCACAATCTGCAATTAATCATTCCCTTGATTAATTTTGCCTCCGTTTCTGCCGGCGTGCAGCCTGCCAGTCCCTACAGGCACGGCACGCTGCCGGTGTAATTACTCCGCGGGTGGGCTGCAAGCACGCCGAGTCCGTGCCGCGTGGTCCTAACCGGCCCGGGAAGTCACGGAGCGAGTAATCAATGTCGATGCTGCCTAGATGGGAGCGTGAAGCCAAGCTACCCACAGCACCCTGCAAACAAGGCTGGGCACGGACGCAAGGTCAAAGATCTTGCCTAAATGCTTGGCCAAGAGTCGGACTTAACAAATTCCTCTGCTGAGTGTCTCACTGAGACATCACATCACCCACCCCTCCTCCTCATCTTCTCTATCAGGAGATGCTCAGCTCTACACTACTCTCTCCTATAGACCATCAAAACATTCCTTTAAAGTTTTGGGTTGTTGTTTTTTTTTTCTGGTGGTAGTTTTCTTTCTTTTTCTTCCATTAGGAGACATGTTCATTAGCAAAATATCAGAAACCTCTAGGGCACCTTGCGCTTCTAACTCATTTTCCAAATGTATAATGAGCCAGGAGTAAATTTTTTAGGGTGAATTTAATTGACCTTTGCAGTGGCATTAGGCAGATTGGCTTAAAGTCCATTAGAACATAATATAACCTGGTGAGATTTTCGGGAAGGTTATTGGAAAAACCTATCGAGTTAAACCACTTTTCTCCTTTCCTCCCCTTAGCTTTCTTCATGGAGAAAAAGAAGGATGGCTCGAGAATAGAGAGGGATGAACAGAAGGGGAGAGGGACGAACAGACAGGGAGAGAATTAAAAGGGAGAAGTGAGGAAAAGAGGAGGAGGGGGAGAGACAGGAAAGCAGTTCAAACTGGCCCTCAGCTGCAGAGCGGTGCAGCGGGCTTGGCTGCTCGGGGACAGGCACCAACATCCACCGACCGAGCAGCTGGCCTATTTGCTCGGTGACACGGTGCCAGCTTACACCAGCTGAGGATCAGGCCCCTCCGGTGATGGAAGGCATCCCAGCTTTGCGGGAACAGCTCGCAAGCTGCTGGTTCCTGCTGTCTCATAGGGAAATACGGATCTGCAACGGCTGACAGATGTTGGGCTCGGTGCTGCTGGATGCCACGGCTGGGGACACGAGCCTGCACGTGCTTAAAGACACCCTTTGGGGTCAGATATAAGCTGTCCCTACAGAGGCTGGGGGAGGCAGGGCAGCGACACGTCCCAGCTCATATCCAGGAGGATATGTCAGACCTCCAGCATTGCTAACAGGGGCTTCTCCGGGGACTGCTAAGAAGCGGCAGAAGGTGAAAAACACTGAATTTCACTCCAGTGCAGAGGAACAGCACCACAAGTAGGCACCACCCTACAAAGCCATGTCCTGCACACCCCCGCAACTCTGGTCTCGTGCTCTCAGAGCACAAGAGCTTGGGACCCAAACGTACTGTGGTGCTACCCCATTATGGCACATGGAGGCTCCAAGCACCCCAGCAGCCCCACATATATACCTAGGTGTTTAGAAAACACCCAGCCCTTGCACCAGCGACAACTTTCCATCCTCTGCGCGCGACTCCTGCCTGCTTCTAGGAGCTGCAGAGAGGAGGTCCCCTTTCGAGGTCAGGACCCCAAGTCCCATTTGCAGCAGCAGCCGGGCTCTGCGGCACCAGGGAAGGAGGAACAGCACACGTGCACTGTGCACCCGCACACCTCCGCAAGTACTCTTAGATTTGCATTAATAAAATTGCAGCAATCAAAGGCCCCAGGCGAAGCACAGACAGTCCCAACCCTTCCCCATTTCGCAATCCCAGCACGCCAACCCCAGGAGCATCACGTGTGTTACAGAGAAGGTGCCCGATGGGACCCAGCTCGCCCAGGGATCACGCCACAGTACAGGGGCCTGATGCCTCGGCAAGGGCTCCGGCTCCCAGCACCACCCCGCTCTGCAGCCTCCTCTCGAAGCCAACGCAGGCGGCCGGCTCTCAGCCCTGCCCGAGGCAGCCCGTTTATCACAGCCCCGATCGCAGCTCGCCACAGGGGTGCCCCCGGCAGACCATCCAGAAACACCCAGCTCTAACCTGTCAGCGCTAAAGTATTTTTCCTTTGGTGTTTTTGCACCAGCCCAGAAACGAGGGCCAGCAAATCAGCCTGGGAAGATCTGCTTGGCAGTATTTTGAAACATCACTTGTTTTCTGGTGGGTTTTGTGTTTTTTTTCCGCCCAGCCCTGATAATCTCGGGCACACCCTGCCCGCACAGGGGTGGGGTATGAAATGCCGGGCTCGCTCCAGCCCACTCCGTTCACACCCAGCGTGCAGCAATCCTCCCCAAACTCATCCTCCCGCCGCCGATGAGGAGACAGGGTGCAAACCCCAGAGATGGGCGAGCAACGCGCCGCTGAGAGCCTGGGGCAGGGCAGGGCTGAACCCGGCTACCCCTGGACTTGGGCTGGTGCCCTGATGTTGAAACCATCCTCCCTCCCCAGCCCTCCCCTTATGGAGAGGCTCCGCCGGGATGCTCTGCTCTATGCTATGGCAGAGAGGCAGCTCTCACTTGCTTTCCCCCTGCTGTGACATAAATGAGATTTCAAGCATCCCGATTTCCAGTTACAAATCCTCCACCGTGCACTGACCGGTGCTAAATGTGCCTGTTGTGCCGGCAGGTTTTTCCTCGCGCAAACGCTGATGCACAAGCAGGGGCGCAGGACGCCTCTCGCTGCCCTCCCTGCACCAAAGTGGCCACAAAAGGGTTACCAACCTGCTCTCCTTTCCAAACTTTGCTAGTTTCTGTTCCTCCCCTGAGAGGCTGCGGGGAGGGAGAGGAGGGTTTCAAAAGAGAGCCGGAAAACGAGAGAGAAAAGGGGAACGTTTCAGCTGGATGCAGTGAAATGGAAGGCTTTGTGTTGTAGAAAATTAAGGGTGTAAGGGGTCTCTTTGTGCTAAATGCTCTGGATGGGATGAAAGTAAATAGAGCTCAGCTGGGCAGGGGAGTTAGGGCGACATTGAGAACAATTTTTAGCCCTGTTAGATATTAATTTCCCATACATCATCTGCCTGTCCTCTGCCTGTTTGAAGTGCTCAAGGTTTCAGGCTTCAAAGCGCACCACGACTGCCATTTGCACAAAGCTCATGGATCCGTGGGGAGCCGCATCAGCAGGTTACAGCCCCGCGTCC
>NW_008795485.1:2058693-2069960 GCF_000699145.1 Aptenodytes forsteri
GGGGGGGCCAAGCCAGAGCAGACAAAAGCGCTGACCCACTTCGCGGCCCAAAGGGCTCATTAAAACCCAACCGCATGTACGCGGACGCCTGGAAAAGCCGGTGGAGTCATAAACCCCATCCCTTGCATCCCTGTCACTGATGAAGCACCTACCAAAATCAATGGCGCTTTGTTAGGTTGCGTCAGCTAACGAGGATAAGGCCATTTATTGTTTCAGCAGTGGAAAGGCTGACCGCACCACAAAGGCGGCCCTTTGCCCGACTCGGAGCAGGCAGCCTGCAAATATCTGGGGGCTTTCCAGGATGATTTGGCTTTGACAAGAGGCTTCTGTCCTCTAGCAAGATGCCGGGGCTCACGGCGGTGCCAGGGTCCCCCCCTCACCTGTCCCCGCTGAGAAAAGCGGCGGTGCGTCTTCGAATCCCCACCTAAGGCTTTGCAGCAATTTAATAACACCACCAGTGAGTTTTCCCGCAACGCCCGGCCCGAGCACGGAGCAAAGCAGGCAGAGGTATTCCCAATTTGCTTGAAGGTGAACGGAGGCACGACTGACCGAAGGGCAGGAGGCAGAGCCGAACCTGAACCGGAGCCAGGCCAGGCAAAGCCCTAGCATCTGCCTACCGCAAAGCGAAACGCGCCGAGGTTACTTGATTGAAAGAGCAAGTGCATAAATATCCAACAAAATAAACAGCAGTCATAATTAATTAAAAAAAAAAAAAAATATATAGCCTTTCCTTTTTGCTCCTGCACTTTGCGGCCACAGTACTCGGGGCACATCACACGCCAGAGTAACAACTAATTAGAAGTACCAATTACGATGATAATGAAATAATCTACCTTCGAAAGCTGACTCCCATTAATTTTCTCCCGCTGTAAATAAGGCTAAGCGTTCGCAGCGGACACAGCGAGCTGCGTGGTTTCACCCTGCCCTGCGTTACCAACCCGCGCGGCAGCGGGGGACAGGGGCATCCTCGCTCCCCCAACCCTCCCGCAGCAGCGAGTTCCCCAGGTGGGCAGAAAACCCGTGCACAGTTTGGGGTGAAACAGAAGAAAACCAGCACTGCAAAGACTTGATTCATCCCCTTCCTTCCGACGACTGAAAGCAAAGTGAAGCTTTTATTTCACAACACCGTCGGCGGCAGGAAAAAAAAAAAGGGGGTGAAGGAGGACACTTTCGACGGAGACGCTGAGGAGCAGTGTTTTTCCCCTCCTAGACTGTGACTCAGGAAAGCACGTGGGCACAGGCTGATTTGTAAGCCAGCAGTTAAGCAATAGCCTGACTGATGAAGTACGCAAGGTTTGCACTTCATCGCTCTCCTGAGTCAGAGCCTGCATCTTGCTCCTGCTACCGACTCATCTCGCGGAAGGCTGCGGGATGTCACTGAGAATGACCCACGCCTCCGTTAATCCACGGGGAGACCGGCGATAACGATGCTAACGCAAAGCTCTTCTTTGGTGCCGCCGAGACGCGATAAATACACTCCGCTATCTGGCTTCGGATCCTGCTTTCGATTGCAGAGGAGCCCGGTCGATGCACTGCATCGGCTAGGATGGCCACCAAGCCCTGAAACGCTCTCCTCCAACCTCGCAGAGAGCCACTGAGGCGCAGTATTTGGTCAGAAATGCAAAATTTGTGGGCTGGAAGGAAGGAAAAGCAAAAAGCCTGCGTGCTAGAGAGGGGTCAAAAGACCCTCGTGTCCCTCGGACGGGATTTTCCCAGCCCAAATGCTTTTGAGCAACAAGACGTGCTGAAAACCACAGGGCTGGGGCTGGCACCAAGGGGTGAGCAAGGCCTGTAGGATTTATTGGTTTTTGTTTTCGACTGACGGCATGTTTACTAGAAAAAGTCATTTTCGGGAACCGAAACTATCTGTGGATTCAAGTCAGGTTTAGCGAACAGTTTTCGCAGAAAATAAATAGAACGGGGAGAGGAGGGAGCTGAAGAGAAGTCAAAACATCTCACGGTGATGTTTCTTGTGTGTTACATTTCAATCTCTCACTTGAAATGTCATTGTCATTCCAAAAAATTGACATTTATATAAAGGTTAAAAAAAGGCTATGTAAGTGAAGCATATGGGTTTATTTTCAGGTTTGCATAAACTGTTCCATTATGATTTGACAGAAACACTGAGTTTACGCCATTAAAGAAAAAAATGCCGTATTTTTCTCTGAGGTGACCCCAAGCCGATATTATCTCTTTGCTCTGGCCACCAACCAAGCCGTGAAAAATAATTCTAAAACCCATTACTCACCCAGCATTAGCGCAGAGCACCGCTGAGGTCAGATAAGCGCGTGGAGCGATTCCCACCGGAGGGAATCTTTCGGAGCAGGGGAGCAGCCTGACGGCAGGTAGGTGCGCGGCCCCCCCCCGAAAAGCCGTCACAGGTTTCAGCAGCTATCACGGAGCAAAACCAGCCCGAGTCCTTATTGCACTAACGGAGGGTGCTGAACCCCACCGAAGGCGGAAAAAAACGGGGCTGAAACGCGATGCAACCAGCACGACCGGGGAATATAAATTGTCCCATCCCTCCTGACTTTGACCCCGGATCCCAGAGAAGCCCATGGATGTATAACCACCAGCTCCCACCAATTTAATCCTGCGATTTAATCCTATGATAATTATAACGCCATGCTTCCAGGCTGGTTTTTTATTCCCAGAGCATGGAAATCTGAACAAACACACACACCCTCCCCCCGCCCCTCGAGGCAGAAAAGGCCCTTTCATCCAACTTCTGAAAGAACCGGTCAAAGTCCTGATTTTTCTGAATTTCCCCCCACGCTGATGTAATGCAAATAAAAATTACAGGGCTGGGGGGAATGATTGACTGGAAAATAGAGGGAAAATTTCTCTGTGAAATGGCCAGTCAATGGGTCTTTTGTGATATATCAATTTGAAATTTCCAGCGGGAGGACCACTGGAGGGGAAATATTCAGACCAACTTCAGGAAGATGTTTGCTCTCCCCTGTGTTTCTCAGGGCTGAGAATGCTGTTCCCCCCACGGGCAGCCCGGGGTGGTGGGCAGAATCAGCAGGCAGGAGCGGCCGGGGAAGGACCGAGATGCCCGACTCCCTCCAACTTCATGCACGGTTGGGATCTCAAGGTCCCCTAAAAGCAGCACCGGCCCACTGAGGAGCTCATCCTGCCCTCTCATCACCCCTCCTACCCCAGCACCCGAGAGGAAGAGACTTATTTTTTTACAACCTACTTCGAACGGGCTCTGCTTATAAATTAACTGCTTTAACAGCTTCGGCTCTTCCCAACAGCGGCAAAAATTCAAATCGGAGCAGAAGGCAGGTGGTTTTAGCAGCCAGACTGCTGGCAACGTTTCTGATCTGGATGTCAACTCCGTAGCAGCTCCTTTTCTTTCTTTTTTAATTCTTCAGTTGTTTTTAATTTTTAATATTTATTTATTCTTCCTTTTAAACAAAGCTTCAAGATCCTTAGAAAAAGGACGCCTGTTTTTCTATTCTGTGCTTGGATGATTCTCAGCCCCCTGACAGAGAATCCAGAGGTGCTAACAAAATACAAATGGATAATTAATCACCATAATTGTGGATTGGGTGGTTTTTATTCACTTCAATCTCCTCTGTGGTGTTTCTTCAAAAGAAAAGAGGGCGGGGGTGGAAAATCTAGTAGAGAAGAGAAGAAAACCCGTAAGCCTAAATGGGCTGCACAGATTTATGGAGAATTAGTTTAGTCCTAGGGACCTTGTGACACGAGAGTCCAACCAAACTCCATTCTTGGCTTCACGATGTTTTCAAGCCCCCCTCAATGCAATTATTTCCTTGTCTCCCTACAGCCCATCCATTATTCTCCATAATAATATGTTTTCTGAAATTCCTTTCCATAAACAACTATAGCAGGCAGCGAGAAACCTCATTGTTATTGATATCATGTCACATCACCAGTAAAACGGCTTATGGAAAATGGACTGTGAATGGAGATGGTTTCAATTTAAAACATCCCGACCTTTTACATCATTTAAAGATAAATCAAGCTAATGCGCAGTGACGTCACACGTGGAAATTCAACCCCGGCGGTGCCGGCGACTGGGGGGGTCATTTTAGGGGCAAGGTTGAGACAATCTTGCTGTGGATCCCAAACTGTTGGTGGGAAACGAGTCCCCGGAGGAGTTTCGTTTCCTTCTTCCGCCAAATCCAGCCCTACGCCATCGCTCACCCGCCAGCAAGCAAAGGCTCTCTTTGCCCGAGCTGCAGCCCCCAAACTTTTAAAAGCAAAAGGCTACAAGTTTGCTTGCCCGTGAACACCACAGTTACGCAAGGAAATAGCACAGCCCCCAAATAGCCAGCAACGCAATAAAATGTGGTTCTTTACCATGCATACCGAATACGACGTCCAAAAGCACACGCGCTACCCAGCTCGCATTAAAACAGACAGCAACAACCCTCACTCCCCAAAGCGTCATCCTGGGGGGTTCAAGCCCACAATTCTCATTATAATAGGTAAAACCGCAGCAGTTGCATGGTGTAACTGGTAGTTCTGATGGCAATATCACAAACAAAGTGTATGAGATGCGCTTAAGTACATAAAAGCAATGCTTGCAGCAACGCTGACTCAATGTAGGACTGTACGGTGGATTTCTAGAGGCCGGGCTGACGGAACTGGGCTATAGCTCAAGCCACGCCAACGCCACCTTTGCACTCAGGCAACGTGGGTCACGCTCACTCGGTCAATTGAGATAGTCCAGCTATGGCGCTGGCAACATCAAACAGGGAGTGATAAACTTTCTACGCTTTCTAGCTAGACCCAAGAGTATGTCTGACCCCCCCACGCCTCCCCCAGAGCTCCTCCGTGTCTCTAAAAATTTCAGCTACAGTCCGAGTTATCCTAAGCCTTGAAGATAAACCGTTATGACGAGCGCTATGGAATCAGCCTATTCATAGATTCAAGAATAAAGATTTCGTGTTAAAAGATCAAGAGAGAAAATTACTTATTTGCCACTAGGGAGAATAAAAATAAAATCAGCATGCCCCAACACACCTGGAAGCAGCCCCACAGGACGAGCTAACTGATCCCGGAGGCCCTGTCTCCTTCCTCATCCTCCTGTTTATTTTGACGTTTCTGCACTAGGAGCAGCCAGGCAGCGTACTTTCTCAGGGACCAGATTTTTATCTTCCTAATCATGGTCCGGGACCAATACATGGAAGCATTTAGTGGTCCAGAAAGCATTTGTACTGTTCCAGTAACTAAGCACTTTTGAAATACTCTTTTCCACTTGATTGTAGGAGCTGATAGCTCATGAGCCGCTAGCTAGAGATTGATGCTTCATATGTTTGAAAGCTAAAACTCCAAGAAGAGTATATAGCGCTGGTTTCTAGCTCTAGTGGTTTTCATAACACCCGGCAGCAATATCATGTCAGAACAGCAGCTGCAAAGTCTGGTCTTCAATTATTGCCAACTTCAAGTTCAAGGAGAGCTAAATCCAGGGGTTTGGTGCAACTTGTTGTGAAATGTAGCTCCTAACAGGACTCCCTTTTTTCCCCCCCCCATACATATTTCAGGAGCAGCCAGGTGTCTGCACTGAATTAGAGACTGCAGAGTTCAAAGGGGTACCTTGCTAGAGGCACCCCCTGCCACGTACGGCTAAAATAGATGGGATAAATGGTACGGATAAACAAAACCTTATTGCTTTCAACCTCAGTCAAAAGGGGACCTTCAACCCCCCACCACCACCACCACCACCTTTTACAGCCTGCAAAGGGGCGAGTCGAGCAGCAGAAAACGGTAGGTTGAGACCTGCTTTCCTGCCTGTACTCATTTAGCCCAGGAAAAATGAAAAGGAGATTTATCACATCTTTGGGGAGGGCAACCTACATCACGTTAGCTTGCATATACAATGGCGTTAGAGGCTACGTGAGCAGGTCCTACGGAGAGACGGGTAAATGCTAACCCTGCTGCCCCCATCACTTTAGAGCCTAATATTCTGGACTTCCCCACCATTCCCAACGAGAAGATTCTGGCAGTTAAAAATTCACCAGATTACACACGTTTCCACAGCACAGATCGTTCAGACAGCAAAGAGATTATTCAGACAGCAGGGCTGCTGAGCTTCCCCCCTGCAACGACATACGCAAACGCGTCCAGAGAAATTGTGAGAGCACCACACGTGGGTTGTGCAAAACCCCACAGCAAAGAGCTTCCTTTAATCTCACATGAGCGACCTGTGCAGAGTATTAAAGCAGAGGATCAGGATATGCTAATGCTATCACTTTTGCAAACAAAATTAATGCTTTTCAAGCCCTGGAGCCACCAGATTCCTCTTCTGCTGCAGGGACTTGTGTTGGGTGAACACTGGGGCATGTGGGAATTTCATACTCCAGCGACATAAAAGATGAGGTTTTAGCACATAGGGAAGCTACGTAAGGAGACAAGAGAAAGGCCATGGCGAGTTTCCATCAATCCACAATGTCAAAGGCCAAAAGAGACAATCAAATCTGACAGCCTGAAGATGCCACGCCACACAATTTCACTCTGTAAGCCCTGTAGCAAACAGAAGGATTATTCCCTTGCGCTCAGGCAAACACTATCAAACCCGATAACTTCTTGCTGATGCGATGTATAGGTTTTAGTGGGACAATCAGTCTTGCTTAAAAGACTTCAAGTGATGATGAATTTACCATTTTCCCCATGTAATCAAGGGATAGCTTGGTTTGCATCTGGCTTCCATTTTACTGGAGTTCAAAAGATGTATTACACAAACCAGCCTGGATTTAGGTCATGCATCACTGACATCTCCATCGAAAGAGTAAGGCTTTGCCAGCATCTACAAGCAAAACTCCTCTTCCTCCAAACCAGCCCCTCAGCGCCTGGGACAGCAGCGGTCCTGGCCTGGGGTTGGTGAAGGGGACACGTCCCCGTGCCGCCTTAACACCAGTCTCCAGCCTGGGAAGCTGCGGAGAACCTCCACGTGCTTCTTGACACCTCCACGCCAGTAAGACACGGGGTAAAAGACCCAAAAACCTGCTGCAATGGTCAGCTCGGTCCCAAAGCATCCTCTGGGTCCCTCCTGGAAGGGGCGGAAACATGGGCTAAATAAATAAATAAAAAACCAATCTCCATTTGGAGGCACTAAATCCCCACTCCTTTCCAGATGGCTGGGAGATTTCTCCCAGGTGGTAAATATATTATTAAGAACTCATTTCACCGTGAAATTGACTATTCAAAACACAGACAGAAGTTAATATATTAGGACAACCTGTCTGAAAAACGCACGTTAGAGGAAATTTATTTTTGCTTAATATAAAACACGGCACTATACACATGGCCTTCCTCAAGCTTCCTCCATTGTAAGCACCCCAGCAGGAACACGCGTTCACACACTGGGGCAGGCTGCTGCAACAAGACAAAGGTCGCTGGATAAAGTCACCATCGCCTCTGGGGCTCCCCAGCCATCAAGGACATCATCACCGGGAAGCGGTACTCATGCCTTGGCTAGGATGCCTCTCTAGCCCTCATTGACTGCCTCAATGCTTTCATGCTGGGACTCCTCATGAGGAGTCCAGCGCTTAAAGAGAGGAAACCAAAGCACGGTAATAGGAAAGATCAACTTTTCGCAGCTGCTCAGAGACTTCCTTCCACTGACTCTGAAGAAAAGAAACCCAAGCAACAGGACGAGGACACAAAGAACGTCTTTCACAGGGGCGTCATTTAGGTCCGAAGAGCCCTCTGGAGATCACCTGATCTAGTCCCCCACTCTAAGCAGGGCTAGGTTTCAACCTGAAGTTGAGCCTAAACTTCCTCCAAATTTAGGTTAAGCCTATACCTTGAAGCTGTTTTCATTCACATACTGAATCCACTCAAAGGTTTGGGAAGGCTGGAACCTACCGTTACTAACCGCGCAATTAATGCATTATTTCTTATTAACCACTGCCTAATAAGATGCCTAACTAATGTGTCTGCTAAAACATTTTCTAGTTGAGTCAATTGTTTTGATTTGGGTCATTATTTAAAAGTATCCCAGATATTTTTTGGGGGAAGCAGCATAATTTTACAAATTGGTAATGAATTAGCCTCAAAGGAACGACAAATAATTTGTATTGTTTAATTTGCTTCACAGCCTTTCTGTCAAGGAGCTTCAGCTTTCCTTTGGTGTAAGATCTGCCAGGTGGAAGGTCAGAGAGGGTGACCTTTTTCTTCCCACTTAATAGCAGAGGATGAGAGTCTGACTGCTGGACGCACGCAGACTTCGGAGTGTGTCTTCATTATAAGCTATGCAACATCTCCAAAGTCCTAGCCCTTCTGGGAAAGCACCGATGGAAGAAACCTCTGCAAGTCATGGGTCCATTAGACTAGAACTTCTCCTTTCATTTTAATTCAGCTGCTAATTAACTCACTTTAAGCTAAATGCCTGTGTCTAGAATAAAGTGAACTCTTCACAGACCTTTGGTCCAGGACACACATGGCTTCACAGCTACCTCAGCTGAACTTTGTGGCAGCTGTAGCAGCTGAGCTAGGAGGAAAGCTCTTCAAAGAAATGCCCCAGTACCCCTGCACTAAGCATGCCCTCTTCTACAGTGTTGGTTAGGAGTCTGGGTGTATCTGCAGTAAGAAAAAAATCACGGCCTCTCTTGGCAACTAAATCTCTCAGCTATCAGGCTACCGACTTGGCCTCTGGCTCTTTCTCTCAGTCTCTTCTCTGAGCCACTCTGCTGCAGATAAATAATTAAATACGCATTGGAACAGGGACCTGAACACACGTCTCCTCCATGCCGGCTGAGTGCCCTAGCTGATGGGCTATAAAATCTCTGCTGGCCCAACAAATATTTATTCATGCAAAATAGAGCAACTTCAACGAAAGAGAGACCGAGTCATGCTCTATCCTTTTGCTCTTCAGAGAACTCACCCAGGAGCAAACATTGACATGTGGTTTTGTTGGCCAAACTCAAAATGTTTTCATCTCTTGGCTGAACTCGTCATCCTCCCAAACTCAACCATACCGGTAAAAATAACCGCAAGAGCAATTTTTATTAATAAGATACCGGTAAAAATAACCGCAATAACCGCAAGAGCAATTTTTATTAATAAAATTAAAAATGCTTTGGATGAGGAAAATATCCCCCCTACCTAAGGTGCTCTAACTCAGCTGTTTGGACTACTGAACATGAACAGCCATGGTGGTCTCCTCCAGCAATAGTCAGGGCCACCCAACTAACTGCAAACTCCACCAGCAATAAGCACAGTCCTTGAGGATGCTACAAGACACCTGGTCCTTTAGGAAGCCCTCTTATGAAAGCCGTCCTTCCTTGATTTGCTAGTCCATGCCAGCAAACCAGTTCCTAGACAGAATTTCTCTTTCTTGGCCCCCTTAGTTTTGATTCTCTTCCATCTCCCTTCTCCAGTGGAATAAGCGATCACCAATCCCATCAAAGGAGATGAGACTTGCGCTCACATAGAGGAACACATCTGAAGTTCCTGCAAGAAGTAACACATTTCCTTGATACCCTGACATCATGAAAAATGGTTCTGGGGAACGTGTCTTGCTTTTCTTCTTTTTATCAGTTATTCATTCAAGGCACCAAAACCAGCTGTTATGAGTGGCTAGAATTTGCTTTACAAAGGGAGCAGGGGGGGGAAAAAAAGAAAAGCTTCTTCTTGAGCGCTAATAGTATTTGACATGTTGGTAATTTGGGTTTTTTACCATAATTCATTTAGTGTGGTTCTGCTTTATTATCGTACATTTTACACAGTGATGCACAGAAAATGTTGTTGCTTTTTTTCCTCCTTAAACAATTTTATTCCTTCTAGAAATCACTCATTCATGCTAGCCACATTCTAGGCTAGCGAGGGAGGGAAGAAAAAAGCAGAAATCCAACAGAAAATAGGCAGCGAGAGAAGAGAAAATAAATGAAAAGTGGAGAAAAGAGAAAAGACAATAGGAAGAGAAAATAAGATGAGAAATTATGCAAATAGAAGAAAACAAAACCAAGAGCCAGAAGAGCAGAGAGGGGAGCCAGCTCCCTGTGTTTTCGGGGAACGCATCCTACTTCTGCCCAGACACTGGAGCAAAAGGGAATCTAGCTAATTAAGACTCATTTGTATTTGTCTTCCATGGAGCTGAGCCACTCTTTAGCTCAACAACTGAATTTCTGCTCCATGCGCAGAGTGCTTGTGTGACATTAGACAGGATGTTCTCCCGGAAATCTCCGCAGTCTGAAAAAAGCTGGGCAGAAAATAACTGTTCCTGCTCTATAAAAATGTTGCCCTTTCCAGTGAAGGGAAGGAGGGGGGAAGAAGCCCTAAAAATTCACAAACCAAAGTCCTCAAATTAGTTAAACTCAAGTAAAAATTGGGCCAAAGTCAACATGATCTTTAAATTTCAATCATTTTTGCTTATTAACTAAAAGAAAAATTCAGCTACGCCTCAATTTTTCATTTTGAGCCAGAAAATCACTTTTTGTCCTTAAAAAAAAAAAAATCAATTATATTTTAAAACCTTGCAAAATGCTTTAATTTTCCCTCTATTTGTTAGTTCTGCCCAAGCACTCCTTTGAAACTGGCCTGTTCTCCTGGAAAGCCTGGTCTCCCTAACTCGGCATGTCCCAGCTTAAGAAGAACCAGCCACCTTCCATCGTCACCTCCCGGCCAACCGCGGCAGAAGGGGTGTCCACACCAGCAAAGGGTTCATGCCAGTGCCGCGAACCTCAGCCCACCCTCGGCTCCCCACGTCCAAAACGGGGAAGGATTCGGTCCCTCAGCTCCCAGCATCTTGGGATAAACGGATCGACAGGAGACAGCCGGAGTCAACTTAGGTGGATGACCAGCAATGGAGACCTGGATAACCCACCCAACCTCTTGCGGTGGGAAGGAGCCACTTTGCACCCAAGCCATCGCTGATGTTATTATGTCTCTCCGAGGGCTTCAAGCCACCTGCAATCGCCTATTAGTTAATAAAGAAAGCAAGAGATTCAACAATTGTTTTTGCTCAGGCTGCCTTGTAAAAGCCTCGTCGCTCAGCAATGAAACAAAAGGGGACTAATAACACCCTGCGCCGCAAAAGCAAGTGCCAAGGAAGAGACAGAAATCAATTATCTGGGTGAAATTCAAAGGGAGAGGAAGTGGCAAACATGTACACATCAGCAAACAGCACGCATAATCCCATTAACACAGACGCCGTCTCCCTTGCGGGAGCGCCGAGCCAGGGAGAAACATGATAATTAAAATAAACAAACAAAAAGTAGCCTCAACTTCACGGGTAAGGGATGGCGGGGCGGCTGGGGGCCCCCGCGGCGGTGGGGGGGGGGGAAGGGGGG
>NW_008795485.1:2070288-2081511 GCF_000699145.1 Aptenodytes forsteri
TCGGGGGGCCCCCCGCCCGCCACTGGGACGTGGCGGAGGGCAAAAGGGGGAGCGGAGATGAAGCTGGGGGGATCGGAACCCTGGGGGGGAACATTTCCTAGGGGAGAGGTGGTGGTGGGTTGCTGCACGCCCGGGAAAGCCACCCTTCCCTGTCGCCAGATGCTGCCGAAGGGCAGCAGCACCTGAAGGATGGTTAAATCATGACATCTTTAACGCGACCTGCCAAAAGGAAACGTCGCAAGGCTGGAACAAACCCCGACGAGGGATGAGCATGTTCTCAGGATGCGCTGCTGCTCCCCACGGCAGGGACCAGCCCCCTGGCATCCTCCCCGCCCCGCTCTGCAGGAGCAGAGATGCTGGGCTGGTACCCTGGCAAGCACACAGCCATCGACAGGCTGTGCCAGGTCTCCCCTAAACGTCTCCGCTCTCTTGGTTGATTCACTGAAAAACTTCAAGCTCCATCTCTTACTATTTTCTATCGGGATAAATTGAGGCAGCCTTACTGGCTTGCACCAAAACACAATTTAAAACCCATCAGTCTCTTTTTCTTACAAGGGCTGCTCTGGCAGCTAACGTGGCACGAGCCAAGGGCACGGTGGAGAGAAACAACCCTTCCTGGTGGGCATCAGGAGACCACTGCAGAATAGCTGAGCCAGCTGGGAAGATCTCTGCCTGCCATGAGCTGGGGTGCAGGCTGCAGAGAAGGGACACGTGGCTCTCCGGGACATGGCTGCGTGCCCCGGTGGCACAAACCTCAGGTGGCTGTCGCTACGAATGCATGTTTCCCACGCGGGGCAGTTAAGAGCCAAAGTGGCTTTGGCACAATTAGACCCTCTAAAAATGAGCAAATTGCAGCTGCAATCCCAGAGCATCCATAGGGGTTAGGGCAGCCCCGAGTCCATCCAAGTATTTTTGTATCGCATGAAACCCTGGAGGCGAGTACAGGAGAGAGCGTGGGATGGCTACAGAGCTGCTGCAAGCAACGGCGCTTGAGAGACCCGCCGCCCCCTGCAGACCCTAAGTCCACAAAACCCTCAGTTTTTCAGGACTGATGCTGTGTGAGGCACTCCCAGTGATTTCGCCAGTGCTCTTGCCCTGGAGACAGATGCAAGGAGCCACGCAGGGGAATTGCAAGAAAATAACAAACCAGCATCAACGTTTCTCTATTCCCTTGTCATTTCTTACCATTTGGGGCCACATGGGGAGAGAGACGACCCTTTCGGCTCTCCCACAGGCGACGACATTTCAAATACTGGTGATCCTCTATTTTATCTCAGGAACCCATCTGGGCAAGGACTGGTTTGGCATAATTGTTTGCACAGCCCCCATTACAGCTTCCCAGATAAAATTTATTACTCCAGCGTAACTCTCTATTACTTTTTTTCCTGAGCGTCTGCCACTGGCAGCTTTTGGAGATAGGACGCTACGCCGATCAGGTATTGCAATCCCTATTTCTGCTCAGAAAAGGGCGCTCTCCTCCAGAGCCTGCGAGAGTTAATGGAAAATGGGATTCACACCATCTTCCAAGGATTTGGGATGAGAAGCAAAATGAGCTTAGGAAGTCAAAAAAAGTCTAAGTCCTTTTCCCCTCACCCCCACGACTGTTCTCTCTAACAGAGCACCCTTTGCCTCTAACTCTGGCTCAGATAAATGGCTATTCTATAATTTATACATTGTCTCCAAAGATGACAGAGCAGCTCATAAATTTACAAAAAAAAAAACCAACCAAAACCCAACAAAGTCTTTTGCAAAGATGGTTTTAATATTAGGCTTTTCATTTAAGGAAAGAGCAATTCAAGTTAATTCCCGGAAATACTCGGTCCATCTGTCCTGGGAGCATCAGCGGCCAGGGACAGGGAGGGAGAGCGAACCTGCATCCCCAGGCAGCGCGCTGGGACCCGCGACACATCCCCACGAAGAAGGCAAGATTAAAATACAGTGACTTAATCCCCTGCAAAGCCTCTTAAGCGTTTATATCAGGGTCAGCTCAGTTGGTGCTTAGTCAACCTGCCTCTGAAAAACATCCCAATTTAGGCCCTTCTGCTGACTGTCAAATAGGCTGAAATGAGGGACGGGATCAAAGGCGACAGGGACCAAGTGGATGAAGGTAAATGCCGTGTAAGTGACCCTTGTTATGGAGCAAGGGCCTTCTATAACCTCCTCTTTCCCACCCATCCCCTCCCCGGGGCTGCTCCCGGATCCTTCCCCGAGCCACCCTGAGCAGCTGCAGAGAGAGATTTTTCTCTTCTCTTGCTTCTCAGCCCTCAAAGTTTCTGCAAGAGATAACTGGGATGACTTAGCCCAGGCGTGACTCCATCAGCTTTAATAGAGTCACATTTGCACGAGAGACAGGTATGCTGCCTGAGCTGGGGGACAGCAGATAGGCTTTTAGCTGGAGAGGTTTGCAGGAGAGTTAAACCCTGATAAAACCATCCTAAACACGGGTCTCCACCTCTTGGGACTCCGGCACCCCTTCCAGGCTTTCCAGCGGCGGTGCATTTGCACCCAGAAGCAAAGGGCTTGCTTCTCCTCATGACCTTCCCCAGGCTCCTTACAAGCAGCTCGCCAAATTTTAGTGACATTCTCCTGGAGAAATAAGTCGAGGATCGTGTTACAAAGCGCAACCGGGAATTTTAAGGGCTTGCAGCAGGCATAATGGAAACAAAACATCCTTTGACAGTTTATTTAGGCTAGGCTCTCTGCTCTGCCACATTCAGTTTGTATCACCCCAGCAGCCAAAATTTTCCTTTTTCTTTTCTCCCCCCTCCTCCGTGAGTCAACGAAAATTAGAAGGGAGATCCTGAGCTACAAGAGCAACTTCTACACCAGTCCTGCTCCTGACACGTAGCGGCGATGATGGGAGTATGCTGAAATCTGGGTTAATGGTGCACTGGAGCTGGAAACCCAGCCTCGTGCCGTGGGATGTGCACAGACTACCAGCCTGTGCTTTCCTGGAGCAAGCTCTTCTGAGCCCGGTTGCCAACATGAACCCGGCCGCCTCTGCGCTGCAACGCTACCCCCCAGAAGCATCGGCACCAAGGCTCCTCCGAAGCTAAGCAATAAACTGGATTCACCAGGAGTTCATCTCCCCGAGGATACAGGAGTAGCACAAACTATTTTTGCCTGAGCCAAGAGTTGATAATACTACATGGAGCTGTCTACTTTGCAAAGGCATACTGTGCACATAATTATAACCATAAGCACAAGCGTATATATACGCTCAAATACACGCAGACATACATTCCGTTTGCAAAGTCCAGATGATCCTACAGCTGTAGTTTAATATTTCAATACCAGGGTCAGAGTGAATCTCACTGTCTCCCTCTTATCTTCCCTCCGCATACCAGTGCTGTCAATGCCATCGGCAATTTTACATGTAAATGAGCCCATCCATCACTCCCTGCTCTGCAGCGCCTCACTTCCAAGACTACCATGGAGTTACACCATTAAATCTCCTGGCTTTACAACATACATCATGACATATTTGACATCAATCAGCTGTGTCAGTCCGCTCACTGTAAACCATAAACTTGCTCTGCATTCCAGCTCTATGCACAGTGATTAAAACCTTCTCAGCCTGGCTTCCTGATTACGGTGATAAATGATGACGCCTTCCCTTCTCACTCAACGCTCGCCCATCCTCCTCTGATAGCCTCCACCCAGGCCAGCACCCATCCCGAGTTATCCACGGGCACTGCTCACTCCCCCATCCAGCTCTCGGGTCTTTCCCATCTACCATTTCTGGGCCACCTCATCCATTCATTCACCTTTCTGCCAGCACGTACATTTCTCCTGCAGCTCCATCTGCCCCCACGTCCTTTAAAGTAGCCGCTGGCCCAGCTTTGACCATCTCTGGAGTTTAGGTACAGCATCAGAAGGGACATTCTTGGGAATGACTGTGACCTGGATGGACGTAGGTGGGTCAACACGGTTACCCAAAGTCATCCTTCAGGTGCACAGCCAACATCTGACAGACTCACACATGTAGTCATCTTTATGTACATTCAATGCATCAAGTGACTTCGGTCAGACATACCATAATCCTGCTTCACGCAGCATTGTGCTTTGAGGCACCTAAAAAAACCCCTGCCTCAATTGTCAGAACGACCGATCCTTCCCTAATCCCATTTGCTTCCCAAAGAGCGAGTGACACGACGTGATTCCTGACGATGTTAAGTATCAGGTCTATCAAGCCAGGGACCAGGCTTCACATCATAAACGCAAGTTAGAGGGGTTAGCTTCAGGCTACTGAAATTTTGGCCTTCTACTTCATTTTCATCTTTCTGAGGTGGGAAACTCAGGAAGAAGAGTTGGGCAAGTCTAGACTTTAGTATCTGTTCTGGGGACTTATTTTCCGTCAATCTGCCTGAAACGGCAGAAACTCAATATTTCCACACCATATTTTGTATCGCGCGCGCACACTTGTTCTTCTGTCATTGGAAAACGACGCTTCTCAGAACAACTGATTTTGCTAGTAACTCTAGCCCAAGATTGAAACCTTTTTGGAAGGTGTGATCGCATCACTAAAAAAAACAAACTTTGCAAAATCACATCACCACCAAGGACATTTTCAGATGGGTTCCTCCTAGGTTAGGAAATTGAGCCATTTGTGAAAAAACCCCACAGGTGAATGCGAGAAGTCACAAACAAGGAGATCATTACAGTTTCCAGCCAACTTACCTTGCTAGAATTTCTTTCAGCATCTAATTACAGCTGTTTCTTGCAGCAGAGAAGCCACAACTTATTGCCATTACGCCCTCCCTCTGCACATCCCCATGAAAGTCGGGGACAGAAGGATCATTAGGACTCGCGGTATCTAAAATAGACTCCTATGGCTTGTACCATCACTTGGGACCTTTCCAGCTGGCCCTTTCTGCCACCACGTCACCTTCTGGGCACCTGAAGATAGAAGGGGCACGAGGGCTAGCTCAGAGATGATGTTGTTCCCATCTAGCGCCTTGGAAACAACCTGAGATGAGGCATGGAAATCGCGGGAGAAACCAGACAGGCAGAAGAAGGAAAAAGTTAGCAGCTCGCTTTCATTCTTGGGACATCCACAGAGAAATGATCCCTCCTTCACTGAAAGATGAATGGGCAGCTGTACAGGTTATGAGGGAGGTTTTATTGCAGATCAATAAATCTGTGTCAAAGACCCCATCTGGAGGGAGTTTTAATTTAAAGAAAAGAGCGATGAATGCCGAAAGACAATAAATCAAAAGTTGTGAAACCCCATTGGCATTAACCTTCTATCAATGCAAACACAGGCTCTGGGGCATGTGTGGGGACAAGAGTTTGCTGGCCCCACGGACCTAGGTATCGGGGCCATGCAAGACAGGAGCATCAACAGGGATCAAGGAGGCAAAAGAAATCCAGGATTTATTACTGTGGTGCTATCAGAGATCAGTGGGTGTCAGTAGGAGACAGCTCGCTTGGATCCAAATTGGAGAGAAAGCTAGAAAAAAAAAAAATAGACCAGGGAGAGTTCATAGCAACAAACTTGAGACAGGACTGACAGCAAGAAGGGAATATCAGAGATTATCTCAAATCTCTCTGCTCGAAACACAAGGAAAAAAACTTCCCCCCAAAGCCTTCCTTTTCATCATGTGGCTTTCTCCATCTGCTAGGCGTTGGCTCAGCTCCGAAATAGAAGTTAACCGCGGCTCCAATTACGAGGACAATAGAGCAGCTCTAGCTCAGACACGAGGACACATCCCTAACCCAAACCTGGTCAAAGATGATGGCGAAGGAGGCTATATTAACGCCAGAAACCTGCAGAGAGAGGTTTGGAGGAAGCCCCAAGTCCACAGATGGGGATTCCCAGCTACTCTGCATTAGCACACCTCCGGTGGAGGTCAGACCTGGACGACTTGGCTTTCCTCATCAGAGAGGCTCAGGTTCCCCCTTTACGCTAATTTAAGATGAAATCAAGTGCCTGCAGCCCATTTCACGCATCTGCACTCACCACCCCCTCGCCTGAGCCTGCCTGCCAGCTGCAACGCATCCTGTTCAGCCTTGCATCACGCTGAACCGGAGGTGCAAGAGAGAAGGGACTCGTAACGTTGACGTTTCCGCATCGCAATGAGCTCGGTAGTTGCAAAAAGGATCGCGGGTAATTGCACGCGACACCTTGCAACAGTGCCTTCCCCTGGGTCCCGTGGGTTAAAACATCACTACATTTACTGGAGCTGGAGAACACGCGTATTACCCACACTAAGAAAACCTGCTTTAAGGAAAAGCAAGAACAATTGTATCTGGGTGACCACAGTTATCTTCTGGGTGATCAATGATTTGGGGTGATCAGTAATTTGGGGTGCTCTTAAGACAATTTACGGAGATCTTGATTTTTCACAGGGAGCACGCACCAGACAGAAACCTCCCCAACTGAGAGGTGTCCAAACATCTTCAACACCAGTTGCTTTTAAATTTTGGAAATCTGCATTTTTTCTAAATTCCTGAGCCATGCTATTAATCTTATCTTCCATTATGAAAACGAGAGCTTTTTAAAAATCCAATTGACTTTTCACCACATACACTTCAGGTTAACTTTATTTTTCACGTTACTCAGCTTGAACTAAGCAATAATCATTTCCAGATTAATGATGATAATTTCAAACAATTTCAGAGCAGGCATCTTAATATCCTCTCTGACCAGCGGAGAATTTCCTGTTCTACAACAAGATTACATTTAGTAAGATTAAACACGTTTCTGTTTTGCTGGCGGCGGTGGTGATAGGGACTTAGCAGAAGACTCTCAGCAGCACTCTCCATCCAGGACAAGCCCAGGAATAAAAAAAACACATTTGGGGTTTTTTTTCCCCCCTAAAAAACCAGCGCAATTAATTTTAAAAGGTACGCTCCTGTAGCAGGTCCTGGAAACAGCCGTCCTGCTGGAAAAATACAGTCCTCTACGCTCTGACACTGGGCTCAAAATGCCACTTTTTATGCCTAATTCCATTAATTTAACCCCTCAAAAAAGCGTTGTCCTACTAAAATGCTTGTTAGTTCACCAGCCTGCAGGCTGTCAGAGCAAGGGAAAGGCTCACCAGGTTTAGATCTCAGATGCACTTTACAGAGCTGGGCAAGTGCCGTCAGCTCCATCCTGTGAAGGGGAAACTGAGGCCAAGCGAAGGGATGCTACCGCTCAATTGATGCTTAAATTGAAATCAGAAATTACATCTCAGAGGATTTAGTCAAGCCAAAGGGTGTCGTCCCAGGGGGCTGATGGTGGTGAGATCAGAAGAATCCCACTACTGTATTCAGTCCTGCTTCTAATGAGCTCTGTTTCCTTTAAAAAGACAAATACTGTAATACGAGAAGATATTTCACATTGGCTCTCAAGGGCTTTTTACGGGCTTTGAGCCACCAAAGCAAGAGAGAAAGCACAGCAGGCACTCGAGCAGCAAAAGGCAAGCTGACGAGTTGATGGAAAACACGGACCAGTTCGGATGCACAGTCGATGCTCCTGCAATTCGGGAGCAGACGGGAGAAGGAAAGCGAAGGGATAAATGGAAAAGCAGCAAAAATGCGATCAGAAAGACCTGAAGGAGCTCCCTGCGTTAAAATTACACTAAGTTGATGCTGATCTTCCCCGGCACCCCAGCTCAGACCTGCCTCAGAGAACTTAACCACAGCCACGACCGAAACCCTGCCGCTCTCGTGCACTTTCCCACTCTCATCTTCAGCTAGGGGTCAGACCGCAGCACGCATTTCTGCACTCGAACACAATACATTTTCAGGCACAGGGAAGGAAAAGCTGTCAGGAATTCACAGACCTTCACTAATGACTTGTACATCACCCGTAATTCACTGAGCTGGTAATGCTTCCTGGCCCCTGAGGTCTGAGCCTGAGTTTTAAAGGTAGCAACGTTTCCCCGAGCGATAGCTCAAAACGCCTGGAGCCATTCAGAACAGGACTGCTTAAAAAATAAATAAATTAAATTTAAACAAAAACCACAAATCCTTCAGTCAGATGGGAGTGGGCAATACTAAGGCAGGAGAACTACATGATTAGCATCCGTGTCTGCAGCAAATGCCTAACTAGAAGCTGTCTTTCCAAAGAAATTTTACTGGGTTTGTCTTTTTAAGCAGGATAGGAGAGGCCTGAGGAACTCCCAATTGCAGGATAAGGTTTGGAGTGCGAAAATGCCCCAGCAGCGTTGCCTGGACAGATGGAGAAGCCCTGGGGCCACAGAAGACTCGGGAGCTCGTGCGGTTCGGCTCAGGATTCCACCTCTGAAGCCGATCTGTGCCAGAAATGTGCTGGGGAAATGTGCAACGGTGCCGGTGACAATTCCCATGAGATTATTTTCACTCTTGTCCCACCCCTTACGATCCATCACCCCATATTTCTGCATTTTATTTGTCTTTCCCCAAAGGACATTTGCTCCCATCGCAATCCCCTTCATCAGCAGTATCACTTTTTAATGGAGGCTCCTTCAGGACCCCGATCTCTCCCACAGCCCAACATCTCCTCCCGGGGCGGGTGAGAAGGAAGTTTTTTCCCTGCTCAAACCCGAAGCCTTTGACAGAGAGGCAGAAAGGAGAACCAGAGCAAATATTAGCGCATCAGCTTTTTGGGTCACCATTAAAAAGGATCATGTGAAAGGAGGTCAGATAAATATTTAACATGGTTATTAATATCTGCTCCTAATTTCATTCCTCCTCCTCCCCCTCCCCAGCTCCTCCCTTTACTCTTCATCTCTTCATTTTACGCGGTTGATCCCTTTTAAGAAGGTCAGTCGGGATCATAGGACGGTGCTGGCTGTCAAAGGGGGGGGCAGAAAGAGATAGCTGCAACCTTCCTCCTGGGGAGCACGGCCCGAATTAGCCTGCCTGCTGGCGATGGATGCCGAGGCATTAACGATACCCTTGGGCTTCTCCTCCCAAGTGCACAGCAGCGTTCTGCCCCAGCGTCGATTGCTGCTTAAACGTGGGATTTAGCGGCGCGAAAAAGCGATGCAACGCACCCTTAACGGATGCCCACGCAAGGGCAAGGACCTCGTGCAGAACTGCTGACAGATCCCCCCAGAGCAAAGAGGGGGCACGTTATTCCAGCAAAAGGGGTATCTGCATGCCCCAAAAGGGCTCACCAGTACTTACACACCAGCAGAAAAACAAAGCAGGCACCCAAAACCCACAAACCACCTCTTCCCCCGCAGCTGCCAACTCTGTTAAGGCACCACCGACCCCACGGTGGTGGGTTTTTCTCCGTTTTTTCATGGGGAAAACAGGATCAGGTCCCACTTTCCTCCTTCCTGAGCCACCTCTGCCCGGGGAAGGCAGGTCTGAGCCTCCGGGACCTGATGGCGCTGGCACGCAGCTAACACCGATGCATGCACTGCCTTAACCGATTTGGGAACTTTGCAGATGCATATCATGCTTCTTTCTTTTTTTTTTTAAGCCTTATTTACAGGTTTCACAACACACACCTGTAGGGCTATACTCCTCTGCATTTTACTTGCTGTCCTATACTGCCATCCTGCCACCATTTCTTAAAACAATATTCCTTCAGGGAGAAAAGAGGAGCACCTCGTCCAATTTTCCTACATAAAAAGCCCAAGCAAGTGCTTTGGGGTCTTTGGGCCACCACCACCATTGCCCACATCCCTCCCACAGCCCCTTCCCTCCCTGGAAGCGGATGCCAACAGCTCCTCATCCCCCTCCGTACACCCAGAAACTCGTTTCTCTCGGTGCCCGCACCCTGCTCGCTGGCTGCCAGGCTGCCTCTGAAAACTTACAGCTCCACCGAGGAGTGCCGCATGACTTAGGGCCAGGTCTGGTTAAAAATAAAAAGGATCCTAACTTGAGCAGATGTAAGTCATCCTACGCCGTGCTGAACCCAGGCAAAGCAGTAGCTAGATAAATATTTTTAAGAGGGTGGAGAAAGAAACTCACTTCTTTTGTTTGGGTCTTACAGATAGAGCCTGCTACGGAGAGAGGCACCCGAGGGCAAAAAGGAAAAAGCCAGCAGCCCCTCTGCCGCCGCGCTGGGAGATGCGGGATCCCCCTCCGTCTTCTGGCATCGCTGTCGTTGAACACCCAAAGACACATCCCGTGCCCAGAGATTTCTGCTCATCCCTCTGCTTTGCGTTATAGAGAAACCCCAGGACGTGCCGAGCGACCGGCACAAGGGTCAATGAGTCGAGTGCTCGAACATTAGGGCAGGCATCAATTGCAGCTCTTGGCAAATCCCCATCCCAAAGCAGGCTGCGGCACGGGTCCTCATTGCTCAGGGGGCTCCAGGCCTTATTTATTTTTACACTGTTCAAACCCGCTCTGAAGACAAAATTATTCACCTCCTCCTCAGCCTTTCTCTGGTGCTTCTCATGACAGTGTTAAATACTTCGCAAACATCCGCGCATTCATCTTCACATCCCTCCCTCGGTTTCAATATTTTCCCTGTTTCACAGCCGGGAACGGAGCCCTGGGCCCCCGGCAGTTCAGTCTCCCTGAGTAACCTTTGCCAGCAGGAAAGGAGGAGGGGAGGAAAAAAAAAAGAGCACCAAACCCAACTGAGCATCCAGGGGGATAAGGATGACCTTCAGGCACAGATAAAGTAAACAGTTCAGACCCGCAGCATCGGAAGCGCGGGGTGGGATATTTACATACTTGTATTCAGGCATCTAAATTAAGAAGCCGGTCTCTCTCGGCAAAGATGCAGGCGAGAGAGCTGCTTCTCCAGGAGGTCACCCAAGGAGATGCCTGCCTGCTGCGGGACGAGGAGCTCTGCCAGGAGAAGCCACCCCTGCTGCCTTGCAGGCTGGCTCCGAGGGACCAGGAGGAGGGATGCTCTGTGGGGATGGCACCCCGAGGACCACACCGCTCCTCAGAGGTCCAGCTCCAACAATCAGACATCTCCTGGGCTACCCCTTGGTTCTCCAAGCTTGTTTACATCAGAGAAGCACAGCAGCTGCAGGCAGTACCCAACAGCCGTGCATCAACGGTCCCATTTCTGAAACCAGCCCTTAAGATCTTATTTGCATCCTTTTCTTCTTCCAAACCATCCTTTTCTTCCTCCAGACCTCCCTTCTCTCTCCCTTTTTCAGTATACAAAAGGTCTGCTGCTAAGCAGGGGTTGCCATGATAACAAGACAACCCCTCGGCTGCTTCGGGTGGAGAAAAGCGCCCATGTACAATGCCGTCCTCCTCTCCCAAAATAAATAAATAAGGGGGGGGGGGGAAAAAAAAAAAAAAAAAAAAAGTTTAGGGATCACTGGGGGGGGG
>NW_008795485.1:2081530-2085031 GCF_000699145.1 Aptenodytes forsteri
GGGGGGGGAAGAAAAAAAAAAAGATAGATGCTTAGTGTCACTTGAGAGGAGTGCGGAGCAGAAATTATGGCAATTTCCTGTAACTGGAATCAAATGCCCAACTTGCCGGCTCGCAGCAGGCACTGCCATTAATTCAAGCACTTGTGCGAGAGCCGGGTTTCCATTAAAGGGGCCAATTTCGAGTCCATTTCCCTGATAAACAGACAGCAGCTAGGCTCCTAAATTGGGGCTTGATAGATTTGATTAGGGCAGAGTTTGCACAGGTTGTGATTTTGGCGAGGAAAACTGCCGTTTGATGCGCGAGAAAAAATTGCACTTGAAATCCTCCGGTGCTGGCAAGGGGGCGGGAGATGCCCCGCATCCCGGCGCCGTCCCAATTATCCCCGGCGGATATCGCCGAGCGGCAACACGTTAGGGGAATTGGAGAGATTAGCCGCTGTAAAAACAAAAATGTTATTTAAACAAGGCATAACGAAGCCCAAGCTATCTCCTGCGGGCTGCAGCAGGGATTGGCAGAGCTTTCTCCAGCCCCAGCTAGGGACAACTAAGCTGCAAGGAGCTCTGCTCTCCGGGATCTGGTTCCTGCGGTTTTCTCGCTAGTATTTCCAGCTGGAGGATCGTTTCTTGCACAGCACGGGCATTTGCGGCTGGTCGCTCCTGGTGCGACGGTGCAACGCATCCAGGATGCTCGTACAGGTATTGCGGACAGACGGACGGATGACGGCGAGCAGCAGCGTGGCATTATCTTTCGGTCCCGAGTCTTTAGACGCGAAAGGAGCAAGCGCACGGGGAAGGCGGCGTGACTTTTTCTGCCCTGTCCCAACCTAAGTCAGCGTCTCGCCAGCCCTGCCTGAAAATCAGGACTACAGCCTGCCGCATTACAGCCTGCTGCATTACAGCCCTGGGACACGGATATTTGGGGACAGACGGCCCCTCCTCTGCCCCCCATCCCAAAGCACGCTGTCACCACGCCACCCCTCCGGGAGAGGGCTATTAATCCCCCATGAGATGGGGAGCGGGATCGGAATTCCCACCGCAAAGGATGAATATTCATTTCGGCATTAAGTCCCCTATCAGGACTTCCAGGCAGGTGGTATTAAGACCGGATCTCCAGAGAGTTTTGTTTTATTCTCGGGAAGCAGAGCCCTGACTTTGAGACACAATAACTCACTTAAGGAAAGCTAATTCGCTCTGCCGCTGAATTTAAAGTGCGGCGGAAAGGCGACAGTAAAACGACAGCCTGGCAACACCTCTCGCGTCTCTCCTCGCCTGTGCTCAGATGCTCGCAGGGTACGGCTGCAAATCCCCAGCTCCCCAGGTGCTCACTCAGCCGCCTCTGGTGCAAGGCCCTGTTTGAAGGCAGGTAGTGCAAAAGAAAAAGAAAATACTCCATACTGCACTGGGGCCGAGTGCCGCGGTTGCATTTACCAAGGTACTTTGTAACTCCTGGTCATCGTACGGGGCTGTAGGTCTCTCCGGAGGATGATGGGTAGCTGGTTCCCCCAGGGAAAAGCAGTTGGGTTTTGGAAGCGGGGAGTAAAGGGGGACAAAGTATTTCTTGCTATTGCTTAGCAGCCGGGACACCCGAGCGAGAAACAGAAACCCTCTGCAGGCATGTGCCAGGCTCCCAAGTGCAGGTGCCTAAGGAAAACAATTGCAGTTACAATGACAATATTATGATTTTAAAAGGAATTAGGTTCTGCTGACCTAAATATTAGCCGTACATCAAGTCGTGGCTACGTGGGCTTCTTAAAATAAGATTGCACAGTTCCGTACCGAGGATTTACAGGCGCGCGGGGTAGGAGATGGAGCGACGCTGCAGTAACCCACACCAGCCTTCGCCCCCAGATCTGCCTGTGCAATACGCTGCCTCAGTTTCCCCACCTTTACAAAAAGGATAAAAGAGGCTAAAATGGAAGATAAGCATTGAGAGCGCGGAATTTTTTTCCTCTTTTTTTTAAAAGAAAAAAAAAAGAAATCATCACAGAAAGTTGTTTCTCTCTTCTGAAATTGCACGGTATTAAACTCCTGAGCAGTTGTGACAGGTGCTCTAACAGCAGCATTCATTATCAGTTTTGTTCTGTTTAATGCTCCTCACTCACGTGCTCCTCCCCAGAGCCTGGTTTACTCCTCCTCAGACATCGCACTGAGTTTGATGCCTCTTAACCCAGTAATTGGGATCACGGCATCCCCAAGGACGCGGAGGCCTAACGTCCCGTCCTGCCAACCCCCATCAGCCGGCACGGCACTCCCTCTTGCCTTCCAGACCACCTTCTCGCTCCACGATCCGCCTTCCTCAAGGGGTTTGGGGCACTTCACCCCATTTTTTTAGCATCAACACCCCTCTGCATCCATCTATCCCACTGTAGGTGACCGAACCACCACCACTCCACGATCCACCTTCCTCAAGGCGTTTGGGGCACTTCACCCCACTTTTTAGCACCAACACCCCTCTGCATCCATCTATCCCACTGTAGGTGACCGAGTCGTCATCAATCAGCTGTATATATGAACCCTCTTGTCGAGCTGCAAAGCCTTGCTCGCCTCCCCATCACCCATCTCCCTGCAACCCACCTGACGGAAGATCATCCACCCAGCTGCATTAACAGATTTTTTTTTGGGGGGGGGGAGGCAGAAAGTGGTTTGTCCACCTCTATCCTCGAGGTTTTAATAAAATAACAGCTAAAGCTCTTTGGGACTGCATGGAAATGTCAGAAAAATTAAGCTATTTCCCATATATCTCTCAAAGAGCGCAGATCTCCTTGCCAGCGGGCCGGCGTTCCCCATTTGCATGGATGAAGGCAGGCATAAAACACTACCTACTTCAGCCTGCGCACTGATATAAACGGGCACAAGGTCTGCTGACGCTCCCTGCATTCAAGTACCTGGTTGCTGAAGATCACGGCCTCTATTTATCAACAGATATGAAGCTTTTCCTGTTCAAGACACTGCCTTCCCGCGCCGGGCAACTCGCCGGTGATTGAAAAGCAGCTCAGTCTCCGTCGGGGAGGAGGTTAATTATAGCTACATCATCATACCACGGACACGCTGCAGCCAGGGTCTGATGAGAAACCTCTTCCCTTCCCTTTGGACTGTAAAGATGAACATATTTAATCCCTCCTGTGCTATTTCGCAGAGCCCTGCGAGCCCGAGAAGATTCATGGTTGGTTTCTTACGGCGCTGCTCTTCCTGCTAACGATGCCCTTCCTGCTAATATATGCCAGATGGGATTCGCATTAGTCAGAAAGGGGCACCATAAAATGGCATACGGAAGAGTAGAGGAGCCTGCAGGCAATAAAACACCTGGGAGAAGCACTGCCACCCGAGAAGCAAGCCTTGGTCCCCCAAAAAAGACTCTGCCCTCCGTGCCGAGCCACCCCACCGCCAGCAGAAACTCTCTTACGCTTGGTATATCAGGAGTTTTATATCTCCTGCTCAGCGAGGACGTTTCAGCACCCCAGTCCTAAGAGGCTGCAGCAGGTACCAGATGATGATACAGCC
>NW_008795485.1:2085149-2087434 GCF_000699145.1 Aptenodytes forsteri
GGGAAGCCAACAGAAATGCACAGGGGGTCGCAGTGAGCACAGCCAGCTTGGATGCTGAAGGTGCAGGTACAACACGAGGCTCTGGCCCTGGCACTGGGGGGAACAGTCCAGAAAGCTGCGGTAGTAAGAACTTCCCTTTCTCTCTCCGGTCAGATGGTAACAGCAAGAAAAACATGCCCTCCCCGTGCTTCCCCCCCCCCCCCCCCCCCCAAAAAACAAAAAAAAAACACCGAAAACAAACCCAAGGCGCGTCGTTTCTTTCTGATTTTTAAATGGCATCATATCAAAACACCCCATAAAAAATGGATCTGAGTGTGGTTTGTAAATTATAGATTAGCCAGAAGCGATCCTTCACTAAAAAGATCGGTGCCAAGTTGCAATTCCAGCAGCGTTTCAGCAGAGCACGCTGGGCAGGAGGTCACAGCAGTCATAACAGTATGTTCTCTCTGTATTATTATTATTCTGATGCAGAAATAATACCATGCACTACACAAGGCCGGTGCGTGGGGAAAGAGAAGGTGGGTGGTGGGGGATGGACAGGAGCAAGGACGGGGCTAAAATTGTCTTTATTCCCTTTATCTTGCCCTGACTAACTGAAGGTACATGTCGTACACAGCCGGGCAGAAAAGAAATCACTCCTCTTCCCTCCCCCCTTGGGTCCATCTCTGAATAATCCGAGATATTCTTGCAAAATCAGGGTCTTATGACAGAATGGGAGTGAAACTATTGCTCTAAACATGGAGTCTTGGGCATGGAGCTGGGCAAAGAGCTGCATCTCCGGGTCGCCAGCAATCCTGGGGATGGGATAACTGGGGATGGTGGAGCATCACCTGTGTGACCCGCTGCATTTGGGGTTTTATTTCGCTGTTCTCGGCAGGTATCGGAGCAGGGCAGACCGAAGAGGTTAATATTAAAGGCACCTCACACCAAAAGGGGCCCTGAAAAAGCTATATTTGGGTTTTCCGTGAATTTCCAGGGAGCTTTTATTTCTCCTCCTTTGTTTGGCAATTCTTTTCGAACACCAGTAGCAAGATTGGCCAATTATCATAATTGGGTCACCCCTAAAGATTGTGATAGACACCCAGGGCAACCTACCAGAGAGAATCTGACTTATGGCTCATTATTAGCTTGACAGGTTATTTCAGTAACAGGCAGAAAAGCCATCAGAGCAAAGGCGCTGGGGAAAACCCGGGGGCCGTGCAGCCTGCGAGGCTGGAGAGCTGGCTCAGCCGCTGCGAAACCCCCCAATGTCACCTACGGGCAGCTGCTTTCGGCCATGGGCTGTGGCTGGGGGGATGCGGTGTGGTCCGTGTAGGGGTAGACTTGCAGGCAGTCGAGCCGCAAATATAGGCATAGCCCCTGCTATCGATAGGATGGATGTTACCCCTGCACATCGCTACAGCTTGGAAAAGCAGCAACCCAAAGATCAGACCGAGATCCCAAACGCTGTGGCGCTCAGGTTCATCCAAATCCGTGTTTTATCTTATTCTTTTGGAACTGTTTTAATACTAGAAGGTTGGCCGCTGGTTTTTGCGATGGCTTGGGGAGACTGCCTACTAGATCCTGGTCTTTGCCCACCTCTGGCCTTCATACTCTTGAGTCAAAAGAATCAAGTGTTTATCTCCAGCCTACGCGGGGCACAGTGAAAGCACGCTCGCTTTTGTAACCAACAGCTCATAGGAGGAAAGAAGTAAAAAAGCTGATTTCTTCCTGGACTCCTACAGCACTCCTTCAAAAAAGCCCAATCCCAAATCCCGACCTTCCCCTCCCGTGCTGCAGCATCCCTCGCCCCGCCAGCATCAAGCCCGGACCGCCGGGGTGAATTTTCTTCACCCCATCCCTTCCGAGGAGGGATCCTGCCCCCTTCTTCCCCCTTCCCCCGGCACCGCTATTAACACTCAGCAAACGTGTCTCTATCCAAACCGCACGCAGCCAGACAGCTCCGCCGAGGAACATCTCTCTCTCCCTCGCTTTCTCTCCCCGAGCCGCTAAAGGACTGTGGAATCAGGACGGAACAGATGTTTTAAGGACTTCATAAATCCATGAAGATAAAAAAAACCACCCACCCAGCACTTTCTAACAAAACCCCATGCTGACGGACTGGCGTATCGGAAATAAATACAGCCACCCACAGAAACCTTCCGATAAATCTCCTCCGCATTATATTCTATATATATAATATAAAAGGACTGTAATCAGGACGGAACAGATGTTTTAAGGACTTCATAAATCCATGAAGATAAAAAAAACCACACACCTTCTAACAAAACCCCATGCTCCATGCT
>NW_008795485.1:2087544-2096900 GCF_000699145.1 Aptenodytes forsteri
CCGTCCCCCCCCCCCCACCCCCCCCCCCCCCCGCTATCATCTCCCCCAGTAACTCCTCACCAAATTCCAATGAGGTTTTCTAATTAGACTAATTAATTTTCTGCCCAAGTTAATAAGACTGTCTGCAGTTCAGAAATAATTGGACTTCCCAAACACCAATATCCCCTCCCTTCCTTTCTCTCTCTCGGCAGCAGGCAGCGATAGGGCTCCTTAATAATTCAAAATCAGCCCCTGTTTTTTCAACCGACGGCTTTGCATTTCAAGAGTTATTTAGTTTTTTCATTAACACTCTGACACCAGCCTTCCCCCGCCCGGGGAGGCACTGGGAGGGGAGTGCGCGCCAAGGGATGCTCTGACGTGCGGGGGATCCCTTCCAAGAGGCAGTAAATCCCTTCGGGGATCAGCGCGCACCGCTCCTCCCGTGCTACCAACGACCAGCGTCTTGCTAGATTAATTTTCCCCACACCGGGCTTTGCTTTTGCCTTTCTGGAGTTAGGGCTGATTTTGGTGCCTGCTACTGTACAGGACAATTTGCTATCAGGAAACTCTTCCATTATTGCCCCCAGCTGAGGCTTTGCTGGAGACAAGACCTTGCAACACGTTCAACTACTGCCTGAGGTTGCCTTTCAGCGCTCTGGGACAGATTTGCAAAGGGCAGAAGTCCCTCCCGCTGCCCCTGGGGACAACATGGTGATGCCCCAACGCACCAAGCTTGCAGCCCTTAGGTTCACACCAAAGCCTAAGTCGGTCTGAATTTCCATCCGAGCTCCACACGTCATCGCTGGCATGATGCTAAACCTGGACAGATACATTTTCCCGGTGGGAAAGGATTCAAGAGCATCACGAGGCACAGCCCACGCAGCTCTCCCTCTCTAAGCCAAGGCGCTGGAGCTCCAAGGGGGGCCTGGACCACACGGTTACGGGGCAGCATCCCGCAGCCTTGAGCCCGAGCAGACAAACACAGGCTGAAGTTCAGAGGTCAGACAGGACAGGTGCTTCAGATTTAGCAGCCGAAACTAAATACTGAAGCAGGTCACGGGAAGAAAAAAAAAAAAGGCAGAATTGTGACAGCAAAGGAAAAAATCTGCCAGTTTTAAAAGCATTAATGGAGCAGGCAATTCAACAACCGTCACCTGAAAGCATCCAAGCGCTTGGACTTTACAAAAGAAAATGGTTTAGTGACAATGAAGTTCAACGTTTCCATGAAAAGGGCCTGTCAGGTTTGGAGGACAGTGAATCAGGCCGTCAGAAGAGGCATATTCACATCAACTCTGACTCATTGCCGAGGCAGAGAAGAGCAAAAGCTTTCTGTTTTTTTGGCAATAGGTCCCTGGATTGCCGGGATCGGATGGGGAGGGATGGAGGGAGGATTTCATGTCCTGAGATTCGCAGAGCATCTCCTCCGGGTGAAATTTGGGCTGGTGCTACCCAGGTCAGACTAGATTAGAGCAACGAGCTCTCCCGGCCTTAATACCCTGAAACGGGCGCCCTGCCTCTCGCTCCCCTCCTGCTAATCAAATAAAAGAAAGAAGATAAAATGTCAACCACAAACGAGAGATTTGCAGCTGGGGGATCTAATTCCAGGAGGCTGCAGGCCATAAAAAGAAGGGATCCATTAGCATCCACTTACCTGCCATGATGAAGTGACCGCGATAAAGTACACAGGATTAAATAAATTTAAGTGAATCCCCTGACGGCATTTTTATGGGATTGAAAAAGGTTTTATCCACTCGCAACCTCTATCCTCGGAGGAAACTAATTCAATAAAAACTAAACCCACTTCATCTAGCAGAAAGGGAAAAAAAAAATACACAAAAACTCCGCAATGTTTACAGAGTCACTAAAGCAGTCCAGGAAAAAAATTAAATACAGGGCAAATCCCTGAGTGGGAGAGATGCGCAGAAGTCTGCTGCTATAGCTGAGCCCCATTAGTTTAACTTCAAACTTTTAAGGCTCCTTCACTCCCTGGGGCAGGAGCAGAGTCGGTCCCTGCTGCCGGGCACCCTCCAGTTAGAGCGAGGAGAGGGAGGGGGAAAAAAAAGCATTTCCCACCTTTTTCTCCGTCTCCTGAGACTCTCTCCTCCATCCCAACACCTAAATTGCCCCTGCTACCCAACACAAAGCCAGCCTGGATATCCGTAACGCCCTGCAACCTCCTCTCCCACCAGCCGGGCCAGAAATACGTCTCACCCCCATCTGCTGACGGGGACGGGAATTAGTCCCTTCCCTGCTCCGCGATTTTGTGCTGAGCTTTGCAAAGGGAGGCACCGCTGCTGCTGCCTGCAGATAAGATGCTGGTGCATCTCCCCGAGGAGAGCGATGCCATTTCCCATCCAAGAGCCCCCGTCTGCCACTGTGGCCAGCACATGGCCTGAACGCCGAGCATCCCAAACGCCGAGCATCCCACCCCACCAGGCTCCCAGAGCCCGATCCGGAGCTGAAATAACGCTGCCTGGAGCCCCGAGCCTTGTTCTGTCGTGTGTCGGCGTGGCCTCAGTTTCCCCGGGTGGAAAGCAAAGCATGGCACAGAGGGCACGGTCTCTACTGCCTCGGTTCTGAAAGGGAATTTGCATCCAGCAGCGCGGCCTGGGACTGAATTTGGGGCTGTCAGCCCATGGAAAACCCCTTCTCTGCTGTCGGGTAGGAAATGCTTTTTTTAGTCCGTAGCCCCATACAAACTCAGAAAGGTGATGATGCCTCTGAGCCCAGCCCAGGGGAAAAAAACCCCGCATCGCTGTTCTTTTTCCACCTCCTGTTACCAACCTCTCCCTGTTCCCGTCCTTCCCCCACGCACCCCAACTTTCCCTCTCCGCTCAGTGAGGTACGGCAGCGTTTGGTCCCCTGGGAAGGCCCTTAAAACCTGCATCTGATCCAGCAACGCCTCACCCACGTTGATAACCAGCTGCAGTGCTTACCATCACCTGGACCATGGGGCTCAGCATTGCTGGGGTCGCTTTTACCCCCCGGGAGGGCTCCCTGGTCCCCCCGAGAAGTTGTAGAGCTGCAACAACCCGGGAGGACTTCATCCAAACCAACCCTTTCCTGAGCCATCAGCAAAGAACAATGCCGCCACACCGAATAACGTAAGACGCATGTGAGCAGGCAACACCAGAACCTGGGGACAGGGGTCTGACACCTTCGCTGTTCAAAATAGGGACGTCTGGGGTCCTGCCCCCGCTAAAGAGGGAGCTGAAGGTCAGCAGAGCAGTGGTGGACCCTCCCAGACACGTACGTGCTTTAAGCATCCCCACATCTGCTTGCATCCTGCACCTCCAACCCCGTTGCAGAGCACCTGGGTTTGCAGTAAACCCCGCTGCACCCCATTTCTCTGCCTCCGTATCGCAGGGAGACGGATCGACCTCCCAGCAGGGCTTTCAGGAGGGCTCGGCTCCTCCTGACCACAGCCATCACCCGTCTATCCCGCACCTCCAAATTTATCTGCCCCAAGTACAAGCCACCATCCCCAAGCTACGTCTTTTGGAGCCTTCTCTCCAGCCCCTCCTAAATTATCCAAGGGGGTCAGAGCTACGGGGCCGGGGGAAGGAAAACCTCCGGTCTTCAGGAGACCCACCAACAAACTCCGAAAGCCCGAGAGCGCAGCGGTCCGGCCCCAAACAGCAAGCGGTATCGATTCGTATCAGAGGAAGAAGAATAAAAATTAGAAGCTCCTCGGAACAAAGCCATTTTCCTCTGATGTACATTCATGGAGGGAAAAAGCCATTTTAATTACTGATCAAAAATAAATGACTTGCCATTTGCTGGGACTTTTTTTTTTTTTTATTTTCAAAATTACTTTGTAGAATTACTTAAACTTATTAATATATTTATGAGGAAAGAAAACACCCATAAATGCTTGGAATGCTGAGCCAACGAATTAATTAACATCAAATTACTAGTGGTTACTACAGCTTGTTACTAAACATTGCTACCCTATTATGTGGAGGATGGACAAAAATCTCTTGCAGCTGTTAATTATTTCAATTATTAACTTTATTAATAATTCATATCCCTTTCCCGACCCCCTGGAGTATACTACCGTATCTACATTTCTTCCTCTCCTTCTCCATTTCTCCCTAACTCCACTTTCAGCAAGACAATCCATCACTCTGCAAGGTTACTGGCTTCAGGAGAGAGGGATTTTTTTTTTATTATTTTATTTTATTTTTTCAGCAAATGGGGTTAATAAAGATTCTGTCTATTCTTGATTAATCACAAGAAACGATAAAATCCTTAAAGGTGAACTTAGCTGCTTTTTCCCCTCACGTGCTCCCTTTAAAAAAAAAAAAGTAATATGTCTTAAAAAAAAAAAAACAACCCTCTGAGAGCCCAAATCCTTAATAGTACGTACATGGAGAGTGAACTACGAATAAATCCACTTTAAAGTCAAGTGGGGAGGATTTTTCTTAAGCACCTTTTAGGTCTGGATTCAGGTCGCGTCCCCCATCCCGACGCCTCTTTGTGCCCCCAGCACCGCCCAAGGCTGCGCTCGGTCCCCGGACCCTTCCCCAGCGCTCGCCCCCACCGCCCAGTTCGGCAGGTGACAGCAGAAAAAGGGAAACTGAGGCACGACCTGCCGTTAAGGAGATCCATTAATGAACTCAAGTTCCCACCTCTTCCCATCACGCACGTCTCTCTGCTGGTCCGAAGGGCTGCTCTGCCCCCAGGCACTTCTCATTAGGTGAACACAGCCCTCAAAATACAAAGGCATTAAAAAAAGATGCGCTCGCAGCCTTTTCCCTATTTTTTTTCCTTTTTTCTCCTGGTTTCTAAGCCCTCAGCATCTGCTTTTTTGAGCTTTTGTGCTTAACCACCCTGAATAGAGACTTACTTCAAAGCGAAAAGGAAAGTTGGGATTACGGCGGGACTCCTTACCAGCTGGGGCGTCAGGAAAACCGGCTTGGCTTTGGAAGCGGGTGGGAGGCAAGCTCCGTGCACTGAAAACATTGCTGACGGAGCAAGGTGTGCAGCTCCTCAACAAAAAGCCCTGCCGCTCCCCAAAGGAAAAAGCTTGCAAAGAAGGGGGGGGGATAAAAATTAAAAAAAAAAAAAAAAGTATATATACACATTCATATCTATATTTTTCCACAGAAGAGCTTAATCCTACAAACAACTGTTGCATTTGGTGCTTGCTATGGTTCAGGGATGTAGCAGAAGTCGGCTTGATCCGCAGCGTAATTACAGCTGGTGCCACCAAACTGTCTCCTGCTCGTGGATGCGCACGCCCGTGCACGCTTCCGTACTTCTGGGCTTGTCTGGAAATTAATTTCCAGATCAGGAGGAGACCGTTTAATGACAGAAAATAAATGGGGCTTGGTGGAGGATGAAGAAAAGGATGAAAAAAAAAAAAACAAACCACGGCCCCAGGGCATTTCTTGCCACCGAGGGGATTAATATTTCTGATGGGTTTTTGGGGGGAGAGAGGAGGAATTTGGTGTTCAACTCTGGGGCAGAGGGTCCCAGATTCGATTCCGGGCAGAAAATGTTTAAGGAGAAGAGAGCGCTCTACACCCCGGCACGCGCGTACCCACACAATAAAAGCCCTCATCTATTAATCTTCTCCCTTGATCTAGAGGGTAGAGCTAAAGTGACGTTTGATGCTCTTTGCTGATCCCTGGAGGGCAAATCAAATAACAAATAAGGGGAAAATCAGTCAGAAAGACACAGCACTGTTTATATCGCATAAAAATAGACACACAGAAAAATAAGCATGAAGACTGTTGGTTTGGGGTTGTTTCTGGGAGGGAGGGAGGGAAGAGGTCACTTCCAAAACTGAATTTTTCTTCTTAATTGATCTCTTAAACGTTGTGAATAATAAGATGTGAATATTTGATGGGTGGCCTGGCTGGCTCTTCATGTTCTTAAACGGGGTAACAACTGCGTAGAGCCTAAATGCAACAGCTGAAGTGTCTGGAACTCTGCTATCGAGTCCAAGAAGTACCTTGCCTTTCCGTGGCATCGCTTTTCCGGGGGTGCCCAAGCCCTTGGCAAGAACAAACCGAGCTTCGCTCACACCTCCGTCAGGCACCAGGTAAAAATGAGTCCCGTTTTGAATAACTGGAGAAACCGGGACAACAAAGAGGGGAAACAATTTGCCCATGCTGTCTCAATAATGTGGTTATAAAAAGAATCCAGGACCGCTTTTCCCATCTAACCGCTAAACCTAACTCCCTCCCCGAGCCACCCGAGCGGCTCTGAATAACTGTGTCACTTTTCCTGCAATTTGCCGAGGCCACACGCTGCTCCTCTCTTCCCCTCGCTCCCACTGATTGGCACTTCCATCTCCGCAACGTGGTGTTTTTCCATTCACCAAGGGAAACGCGGTTCTTTAGGGGTTCCCGGCTTGTTCTTAAACAGCGAGGGGGTTAGAAAGCAGAGGACAAAAGCCCAGCAGCCGCGGAGGGAGCAGGGAGCACGCACGGTCCCCTGCCTGGACCCAAACCTAGATGAAATCTGCATTTTCCTCCAGTTGCCCCTTTTTTTGTTGTTTTTTTTTTTGCAAAGCAGAGAGCAGCACGCATCTTGTAGTGTTACAGTGGGATAGTCTCTGCAACGCTTCTCCCACCATCAGCTCTACCGACCAGCACACCCCCAACTTCCCACTGCCTGTTGACGCAACGAACCGAATCCTGATGTATTCTCCCTAGGTTAAACCCCACGGCTTTGCATTTTCCCGGCTGGCATGAGTGCCTTGGATGCAACCCCAAAACAAGAGCTACCCCAGAGTTTGCTGCCCCTCCAGCATCCCAGCCCCAAACCTGCTCCCTAACGGGGAGCGGTGCACGGTACCCGATGCACCGAGATCATCATCCAAAACCAGCTTTTTCAGCGCAGGCAAACAGCAAACAGATCCCGCACGGCTCCCCCGGGGGAGGGAGGCCTTTAAGGAAAGGATTGGGTTTTGTTAGCTGTTCCCCGCCCCCCCTCTTTTTCCTCTTAGGCCTGAAGGTTTAACGAGCATCCTTTTGACCTAGGAAACTTAGTTTTAATTTTCATCACTTTATCCAGAGAACAATGTGTCCTGGGGGCATCTTTGAGCACAATGTACACTTTCATCATCAAAACAAATGCTAGAAATACCCATCTGCCATGTTATCAGAGCGTATTGGCTCACTGAGCCGGACACCGCTTAGGGGACAAGGGAGGCTTTTACTCTTCTCAAAGTCATGAGCGCTCCCTCTAAGCTCTTTAGCATTAGAGACTCCTGTGGAGACGGGTATTAGAAGCTCCATTTCTTTTTTTCCCCAGTCAGGAATGTTGGGAGATGGAGCTTGCTTTGGAGATTTCTGTTCCTATGGGGGAGAAAATAAGAGTGGATCCTCCTTTAGTCATCCCCGGGGGTGCCTTGTAGGGTCTCAGAGTGCCTTGCTCCCCGGGTGATGCTGCTCGGCGGGAGGGATGGAGAAGCAAGCTGGACCCAAAGTCAAGGACTCATCTCTGAGCTGAAGGTTACCCAGGGCGAGCAAGCATCCAGAAAGGCTCCACCTCAGCTTTCTATCCCAAAAAGCGGGGGGACGACTCTCTCTGATCTATTTTGATTGCGAAGCATTCGCCCCGATCGCGCCTTTGTTCTGCACCCAGCGCAACGGGGTCCGGATCTCCGCACCGGCCCCCCGCCCCGTGCTAACGTAAACAATCCAGCTGACGTGTACCAGCTCCATTCAACTCCTGCTGTTACTGAGACCTTCCCAGTTCCCCCACCGGCATCCAGACGATCAAGACCTCTCCGTGCCACATCACTCGGCTTTATAGGATTTGCCTCCTTTAAGTCCCTTCCCCAAACCCACTTCTCCAAGGAGGTTTGCAAGCTACAGCCTCCTCTCCGTTTCAGGCTGGAATAATTTGGAATAAGTTATAATAATAGTAAACATAGTAAAAACAACAACAAATCAAACATGCTTTGTTACTCCCCAGGCACACGCATTTATCTTCCAAGTGACAAAGTAATCACATTTTTGGTTCTAATTTATTACATGCATTACAGTCGGTGCCTAGGGGCATTATCACAAGTCACAGCCCCAGTGCGCAACGGGAGGAATCAAGGCTCTTAAATCCTCACCTCCTTTAGCTTCTCCACCTGCCAACGACTCCAGAGACAACATCTTTCCCCTGGTTTGAGCCGATTGTAACGGGGCTCAGGAATCGCACCCCAGCTCCATGGGGGAGAGTCAAGCCCCCGGGAGCACCGGCCCCATGGAAAGGGGAGTCGGAAAACCCATGCAGGCACCGCTGAAAGCCAGGCTGTGTTTAATTTCTTAAGGAACTTCCATGGAGAAGCATATTTTTACCTATTAGGTTTTACGTTCTCCCTTCAAATGGCCCCAAAACATAATGCTGTTTCATGCGGGTCATGCTGACTCCCCAAATCGCTGCACAGTCCCTGGGCCAAGAGTTGCAACGGAAACATTACTGTTTATGGGACACCCAACAGGCACACGGAAAGCCTTGGAAACGCGGAGAAATACAGAGGGACCTTCCCACCAGCGGTGCCGCCGAGACAGCAGCAGGGACACGTGGGTGAGGACCAGCTATGGAGAGGGATGAGCAGCAGCATCTCGGGGGAGTTTGGGGGGTGGCTGAGCATCTTCCCGGCCATCGGAGAATTTGGAAGGATGAAATGGGAAGGTACGAGGCTGCTGGCATGGTACGGCTGCATCTGCCGGCAGCCGTCTGTTGCCCAACCTCTCCCTCCGCACTGAGCAGGCGTCAAAGCTTCCAGGAGAGATCTCCGTGCTCAGGGCGCTTTCACAGAGGAAGAAAAGGGTTCCAACCTCTTTTGACCACGAGCTCACGTACGCTGCTGGTATTTTCGCACAAGAGAGTAGCGGCTTGCGCTTAACCCAGCGAATAAGGAGTGCAGCCCTTCGCGTCTGCATCCTGCACCAGACACACAGCCTCTTTGTACAGGAACAGCACCAGCGTCCCAATGCGTATGCACAAATCGGCTTAGCAAGCACGGAGAGCTCCGTGTCACCTCTACATCGGGCCAGAATAAGCAACGAGCCTTTGCTGGGCTGGGGAAGGGGAAGGAAATGGGATGGGGGCTGCGATTGCCTCCCCCAAGATAACGCTGAGAGAAATCTCCGCCGTGGACCAGACTAATCACATTTCTTGCCAAGGAGCACAAGCCTTTTGGCAGGTAGGGGATGGATCTCAAGAGCTGACATGTCTCTCTGCCGTCTACAGCTGATGAAGTGTCAAATGAGATGGAACAGAAAGTGAGACCCATCTGGGGAAGCGGGCTCCGACGGGCTGACTGATACCAGCAGGAGGAGGAGGAGGGTGAGGTGGCTGGAGCGCCGCGGGGACCTGCCGCCGGTCGCTCCCGTGCTCGGCAAGGCGATGCCAAGGGGCACTTT
>NW_008795485.1:2096931-2098839 GCF_000699145.1 Aptenodytes forsteri
TCCTCCTCCTCCTCTCCCACTGGCCGGCGCGATGCAGAAGCAGCTTTTGTAATCGCCAGCACAGTCAGCGGTGACAGCGCTCATAGTCCGCAACACAAATAACGATGATCATTAATTACTGTCCCTATTCATTAGCATAAGAGGGGGTCCCTGGACAGGCTCCTTTGGATCTGATGGGTAGCTCAGGGGTACTCGGGTCCAGGGCTTTGCAGGAGGGCTGGTTTTAAATATTCAGATCAGTTGTTGGGTTTTTCAGCAGTGCAAGAATGGGGGGAGGAGGAGGGATGTCCATGACTTTCATCACCGGGTCACGCTGACTCCCAAAATCGCTGCACAGTCCTTGGGCCAAGAGTTGCAATGGAAACAGAGGAGGGATGGAAACACGCTGGGAGGAGCAGTAAAGCACCTGGGGGGTCACCGGTAGGGTTTAATGAAGCTACCCCCCCCCCCCCCAAGAAATGGAAGAGTTGGTAAAGGGGGGAAGGACACGTCCCCTAGCCTTGCCCACAGCATCTGCATCCCATACGGGGAAAAATAGAAATAAGAAATTGCCAGCCTGGCCCCTGAACAGTCACAGCTCCCTTCATCCAAACAGACTCTCAGCCACTCCAGAAGAGCAGAGGGTGACCTTCCAGATGTGGGGGATGAGGTTTCTCAGAGGACCTTAATGGGAACTCGGTCCTGGGTTAGTGGGAATCCCCTTCGAGCGCAAGGAGAGACCTTGTGTCTGGGGGTCTGGTTAGTCAGGGACTGAGGCAAGGCATGAGATCCACCAAAATGAAACATGACGGAAAATACCCTGCTTAGAGAAAGCCAAACACATATAGCCAATGAGGTTGCTGATCAGCAAAACAGGGTCAGCATATAAAATACAGCTGCTTCGGAGATCACAAGAGCTACTTTAATCTGCGGTGGCTTTTCACCTCTAGGGGCCTGTGAACTGGTATACTCTATCTGCTTATTTAGCTGATCCTGTTAAAAAGGTATCAGAATAAAGCAGAGAGGGGGACAGGGAAAAATCCTTCATCATGTGAACTGAGCCAGAGAAAACTTTCCCTCTAGCAAGACTCTGGCAAAAATCCCAGTCCCACTCCACTGGTGCTTTGAAATACAAACAAGAGGATCTGCTGGTCCTAAAGCACGTTTCCCACTGCCCCGGGGCTTGCCGCCTGCAGGGAGGTCCTGGAGATGCTCCTTGGAGCTTGGTCTCCAAGCAGGGGTGGTCATCACAGCTCGTGCAAGGAGCAGCTGGAAGATAAGGCGACAGGGAGATGCAAGAAAGCAGAAGCAACCTGACCGCAGGGAAGCCTTGATGGGTGGGCGCCTTAGGAGGAATACAGCACGATGGAGTTTGTATCCGACCCCAAAAGGAAGCTCCCTTTTCCCCCACCCCTCTGTTACAGTTAACGCAGAGCCTGAGGGCAGCGGCAAGGAGGACTTAGTCACGTAACAACATCACGAAGTGACTGAGAGAGCTGGGAAGTCGGGGGAGCTGTGGTCAGGGCCGCGCTGCCATGCTGGAGAAGGATGCTCGGCACAAGCCATTGCCTGATAGAGACATCACACGGTGACTGTGCATGAGAGAGAGGCACGAGCTGTCTTCACGCGTTGCTAAAAGCAGGAGGAAAAGCCACAAACAAAGGCAAGATTTAAAAAAAAAAACCCAGCTTTTAGCTGCATTAAGTTATCCGGCGCTGGTGGCAGGCTGGAGGGGAAAACCCCCAGCTCTGTAAGGGTCTGCTGCCCACCCAGGTTCGCTACAGCCTGCTGTCATCCAGCTCCTGCTAACCTGTTGCTATTGACTCTTTTATTTGGGGCCTGCTCTTTGGTCAGCTTTACACGTCAAAGGCAATAAAGCCACGTGAGGCGCGAGAGGCACAGCGAGGTGTAGGAGCGCCGGGGGGGGGG
>NW_008795485.1:2099079-2121057 GCF_000699145.1 Aptenodytes forsteri
AGTCGTGCCTTTAACAAGCGGGGCAATAAATTTGGGGGGGGGGGGGGAGAATAAAGTAATAGAAATAACAGCGCAGGCTGAGCGAATCCCAAAGGGTACGGGGTTCCCTAATTTTGTGTTAAGAGATGGGATCTGCACGCCAAAGCACTGGCAAAGTGTGAAGGGACAGGGGCCCATCCTTGCGTAATGAACTCATCGCTATGGGATATCTCCTGGAGGATGAGCGCACCTCATCCCCTCGGACTCCTTGGAAAACACCCAGCCAGGGCATCGAGCCCTACGTATTGCCCTGACAGGGCAGCACGCCTGTTTCTCACCCACGCTTCCCACCGAGATGGAGGGGATGGAGTCCAGGAGTCCCAGTCCCAGACCCCTGCAGTATGGCAACTCATGCTGCTCAACGGTGATATTTCAGCTGATCACAGCTCCTGGTATGCTCTGGGGAAGTGGAGGGACCCACCTTAAAACCACCAGCACACCAGCGAATAACCTTCAGCTTGTTTTAGCCCTTAACATCAGTAAATCTCCCTTAAGGAGAAGGTTAATAGCATTATTTCGGGACAGGTGAGGTTTGGGGGCAGCAGCTTGCCCAACATCATCCCAAATCCCTGAAACAGAGCCATGAGCTGCAACTGGCTCTTAAATTTACCTGCGCTATTCATCCCAGGAGACAACGCTGCAAAACATCCAGCCTGGACCGAGGGGTGACCAAGAGCCATCCTGCCCGGTCCTGTCCCCATCCCCGGGCTGAAGTGCCGGTGGGAGCCGCTGCGCCGGGCGCTCTCACAGACGGAGCACCGCTGCCGGAGCTCGGGGCCAATTCAGCCCTGATCGCTTCCACCAGATCGGAAAGAAAATTGAAAAGATTGCAGCCCTGGCACGCACGCCGCACACCACGCGGGAGCCGGGGACGGCAGCGCTCGGTGCCTCCAGCCCTGACCTTTATTTTCCATTAATGGACCCGGGTGAGTGTTGGTTGTGTTTGAAGCTGCATAAAATGAACCGAAAATAAGAGGGGATAAACAGCAGCAGTTAAGGCCCTTTTTTTTTTTCCTAGAGGAATGCTGAACCAATTGCAGCAAAGTTATTGACACACAGCGAGCTGCTTCTAGGTGCAGACAACCTGCTGGGAACCAGCTCGCAGCCTGGGGCTGCCGGCCACGTAAACGGCGAAGACAAAACCCAGAGGAGACCTGCTCCGCGGGGAGAGGTTTGCAAGTCCCCAGATGCTGGAAAGCATCTGGTTCAAGTGCCGGCAGAAACGCAGCCATCCCGTGCCCCTTCAGAGAAAAATATAATAAAAAAATAAGTGAACATCTCTAAGGCTGGAAAGTAAAGACAAGGTATGGGAAGGTGATGCTGAGGGTTGCATTAATTTTATACCAACGTTGCATGCCCTGAGCGTTTGTCATCCACCCCACGGATGCCATTTGCTGCCCTAATCGGGGTATTTTGCCCCGCCGCTCCTGCAGGTCGCCGGGCATCACCCATTTGGCAAACCCCAAAGAGAGAAGAGGGCTCTTGCGTGTGGCTTACACGCCCCAGCAAGCCCCGCACTGAGGAGGCAAAGACTCCGGTGCGAAGCAGCAGCACCAGGAGAGCTTTTACGCACCCAAAGTGCCGGCAGAGGGAAAGAAGCCAGCCCAAAACTTTTAAAAACATTAAACCTTCGATGGTATTTACAGAGCAAACGGGGAGCTCGCTCAAATTAAACAGCAACGTTTTGCTTCCCTCTGCTATTCCCCTGGCAGCCGGCAGCTGCTTGGTGCCCCAGAGACCGAGGCACCGAGCTGCCCCCGGGGGAGGCGGGAGGCCACGGGGATGGGCGTCCCAGCCCTCCAGCCCTGTGACACCCTCCGGGGCCTGCCTGAGCAGGCAGCCGGGCACGGTGCGGGAAGGCGTGCAGGGATGGGGCCGGGTGAAGGTAAGCGGTTTTAGGATTCCAGTGCACACTGTGCCAGACCGCTAAACTCTTTAATACTTGAAATCCAAGCTCATCTCCTGGCTAGGCCTTTAATTTAAATTTAGCTGGATAGCTGCTCCATAATAAATAACTACTGATTATTTAAAGAGCACCTGGGTTGAGTTTTACCACCTAAGGCTGGGTACACATGTAAAAATACACAGTACCTATTACTGCCTTATTAATCCTTAGTCCTAGGCATGTACTTAATAGCCACTTGCTATTTAATTTGCCGGTGATTTCAGGGCTTATTAGGGGGGGAAAAAAAAAAAATACCAACAGGGACGTAGCTCTGACAGCCCTGGGGAACGGCACCTCCTTCCCCCTTTGCTGTCCCCGGGGGGCATGGTCTCGCTGCTGCCCATGCCCAGCGTCGAGGAGGGATCAGAGACGTGGGGAGGCGAGGTGGTGGCTTCGCCTGCCCCGCTGTCCCCCCTTTGATCCAGCACACAGGGGAAGCAATCCCCTGGGGGCTGAAAAACCTGTGACCAAGCCCCGTGCCACCACCCGTGGGGACACCAGCCCCACATGGCTGCAGGGTCAAGCCAAGGCATGCCCGAGCCCTGATCACCCACGAAGGCGGCCGCTGAACCCCCATCTCCCAAAAACCAAGCCCGGAGTTGCCGTCGTCTCCTCCTCTGCGACTGCATCTCACCGGGAACGCTCTTAAAATCCCCAGAGGAGGAAATCAAGTCCTGTGGTTTGCAGCAGGCAGTGCGTGTGTCTCCCCCTTCCCCTGGACTCAGCATTACCATATTTCACACTGAACGCCAGATATTTAAAGGTAAGTTTCCATCAGGATCCATGAGGATTTATCTACGCGGGCTCCCATTAGCGGTAATAAGATGAAGGCGATCAGCCTCATACATTTCACTTTGGCCAGTACAAATGCCTTCACATTCATTAGACAGATGTCTGCTGGAGTCATGGGCAGGAAAGAGTGGGGGGGTGGAGGGAAGAAAAAGAAGGGGAAGAAAAGGCAGAAAAAACACTCCCAGGCTACTTCCAGCTTTGTCTTTGCCTGGAAGGTGGTTGGGCTTAGCGGAGATTTGGCAAACGCCGGCTGGGAGGGTGCAAGGCAGCCTGTTACACCCGGACCCTCCCAGGGCAGCGGTCCCTTGCCCATTTCTGCCAGCAGACGCAGCCCTTGCACTCATTGACTGGGTGGATTGGGGGTTATTTTGGCTGCTTCTTTGCAGGATTTCTAGTTGCTCGTTTGCTCTGTCCCAGCGGAGGTTGCCATCTGCCAGCGCGTCACCCCGACAGGCGATTTTGTCAGTGCCACGGTCGGCGTCACCGTGAAGGTGACACTTTCCAGGGGGCTGGCTATGGTTTTTGTCTGCGTTAAATTTATTCGCAGAGCAACTTCAAAAAAAAAAAAAAAATTTCAAACGCAACTAGAAAAGACTTTGTAAAAATAGTCATTACAAAACTCCACGCTTTCAGATATTGTTATTGTTCCAGTGAGCCCCAGCGATAACAGCCGAAATCAGGGCCCTGCTGTGCACTTCACAAACATGCAAAAATAGTCCCTCCCTTCAGAAAAAGGTCTGCACTTGCTCCGAATTATAGTACAGACAGCGGAAATGTGGTGCTAAGCACTGCAGACGAGTTGGACGTCTTATCACGCATTCACACAGACAGATGTTAACTCTGAAGCATACTGATGGTGAGCTAAAAGTCATCTTGGTGTTTCGGTCGACTTGCTCAGCTACTCTTTCGGCTGTGTGCGCAGCCTTCTGCTTCCTCTCCAAGTAAAGGTCCCTTAGCACCCATAAACTAACCCAAAAAGGGCAGTCGGAGAGCGTTAACCCCAAGGCAGCAGCCACGCAGAGCTGGGTAGCACACTATTAGCATGGCCCAACGTCCTACGGATCGTCAGCTCCCCGCAGCCACGGAACAGCCTGCCGTTATCTCCTACTCTTCCTCCCCGCTCACTGGGTGGACACGGGGTCCGGACAACCTTTGCAAAGCTCCAGCGCCGTTGAGCCAAGTCACCGCTTTCCTGACATGACATTTGTTATCCCAAATTACCAGCTTGGCTTCATTTTAAAGTCATTTGCACTGATTACTCCGACTGCTGCCTTGGGTAGTCAATGACTTAGATTAACTAATCACAGCACATAGGAAAATATTTGAAATAGATGTATAGTCACCTAAATTCCTTTAGTGTCCTGCTTTGCAGTGTCTTGGCTTAAATTGATGCCCACTTGTTCCTCTAATCTGACACTAGCTCAAAGAGCCTCGTGGCATCAATCCACTCAATTCCCTTCAGAAATGTGTAAGCCCTCAACGAATCCCCTTCTTAATCTCCTTTTTGCCAGTGATTACAGAGCTGGTGTGTCTAACTCAGCCTGGATAAGAGTCCCCACGTCCCCACCGGGTTGCCTTTTGTTCGCTTGGCTGCTCCGTGTCAACTCCTGCAGCATCGCCAACCCCACGCTCACCTGCCCTGCTATGGTACGGGAGGCGGGTTTAACGCATTCGCAAACTGCTGAGCCTTTGGGGTAGTTTAGATCCTTACTCTCGAGATTCTTCACTAAAACCACCAGACAAGAACTTTTTAATTTAATAAAAAAGGGAAGAAAGTTGAAATTCTCAATTCTAAATTCCAGATTGTGGCAAATCCGCAGCAGAAAATAAATTCCCCGGGTAAGTGCATGCTTCAAAGAGAAGATACGTTTGCTCTGCAGCACTGCAGCACCTCTCCTATCCCACTTTCACGTACTCCAGGACCCCTCACTGCACCTGCTCTCATTTCTTCCCCCCTAAAACTCATCCAGCAGTCCCATTTCTTGCTCTGGAGACGATGTTGGCTCCCCTGAGCTCACCTCCAAAAAGCCACGGATGCCTCTTAGCTCCCCGGCGTGCAATGGCTTCACCCCTTTCTTTCCACGGTCCCAGGGTAGATGGGAGCATCAGGGCTACGGGCATTAGGAAAAGACCGCGGAGAAGGACAGCTACGTGTGCGGACAGACAAACAGACGGCCATACGGCCCTCCCTGAGCCAGCGCTGCTGCCTCTGCTCCCTGCTGGGATGGATTGTCGTGGTTTAGCATGCAACAAACTCCTTCCAGACTTGGCATCGGGAGGAAAAGCAGCTGCAAGAGCCCCAGCCAACTCGCGACGGGAGGGAACATGCCTTAGGCACAGGTCGTAAACACACATGCGGCGAAGCTGCTTGGATGAGGAGTAATTTCAGCTCGGCATAGCCTGATGGCAGGAAAGCAAACAAATGGCTGACCAGCAGGAGCCCGCTCTGCCCACGGCGTGCGGGGAAACGGGAAGGGCTCTGCCCAGCACAGGCAGCCAGTCGCTCCCCGAAACGGAGGGGAGAGCCCCCGGAGGCAGCGAAGGGCCCACCTGGGCTCAGGAGCCCCAGAACCCTGCGACACAAGCACCGGACGGGAGAGGAGGAGGAGGGAGGAGAGGAGATGCTGCTGCCTTGCTCTTTCTACAGGGATGCTCGGTGTGTTCGCACAGGGGCAGAGACGATGCGGTGCTGGCAGGAGAAGTGTCCCACACCCATAGGGGAAATCGCCGAGGGTCCAGACCGGAGACACGGTGGAGACGCCCCAGGATGGGCAGGGAGGGGACAACCCCCACGAGAGGTGCAGTGATTTCTCCCACAGAGCGTTACAGGAGCCCAGGACAAGCCCGTACCCAGCTCCGTGCCCAGCCCACTGCGGGACCTTCTCCTCCTGTTCCCCCCCCCCAAGCCTTACATCTCTCTTGCAGAGTTCGAGCACCAAATCTTCTGAGCACTGGAGAAAATCCCGCCCCACACTTTCTCGAACCAGCCACTCGCTGCCCCCACTCCCATTAGCACTTCCCACTGCAGCAATGAGTTCTGTCCGGCCTCGGAGCCCTGCACCATGCCACGCCTGCACCCATCTGCTGCAACCTGTGCAAGCGGGGACAGCGGGGCTTTGCTGCAAGCCACCGGTCTGGTGGTTATTGCAGAGCAAAGGAGGGAGGAGAAGAGCAGGAGGACTAAGCTAAACCACCATGAAGGCATCAGGTCCCGGACTGAGGATGCTCAAGGTCAGGGAAGAGTTGTAGCTCCACGCCGCAGCCACGCTCAGAAAAATCGCGTTCCCCCAACTTACCTCTTTTTTTTTCCCCCCAAGTCTTCAGCAGAGATGATAAGGGCGAGAGCCAGAAGAATGGCAGGGTGAGGACCACGGGGCTTTTCCACGGCTCGTTTTCGCCATCTAGCGCTCAGCTCTCCACCGAGAGGCTAGCTAAAGCGATCCCGCACCCTCTTCCACCGAGATACAAGCAAAAATACGGATTATTTCACACGTACAGAACCGCCCGGGACAGAAGCCAGACCCTGAGGTGGTTCAGACCTGGCCCCTGTGCACCTGAAGTCCCAGAGCTGGAGATGGTCATAAATGCTCATGTTTGAGCCATTTTTAAGGAGCATTTTTTGCACGTGGACGCAGAGAACTGAACTGAGCGGTCCCAGACGGGCACAGGAAAGGTACGGGGAGGACACACTGGTTTTGGTACCCGAAACCTCACTTTCTGCTCCTGCTTTCCCCCATACCCACGGTGCTGCCCCCTTCTCCTTGGCTTTGAGAAATCACTGCGAGTGCCTCGGTTTCCCCAGCCAAAAAAGGGCAGGATCGAGGAAAACTTCCCTCTTTAACAACAAAGAGAAAATTATCTATTTTCATACCGCATCAGTATGCTGGGAATCTTAAGGGAGGAAAGTTTGCCAATGCCTGAACACATGATGCTTTTCGTAAGGCCTGATATGCGTACTCCTCCCCAACAGACCATGCAAGGGACAAAGCCGAGTTTGACATCCACCAGCGTGCCCCGCATCAGCCCGGACATTTACCAACTTAAAAATGATAAAGCATTTTAATCGATACGGAAAGCACAGCGAGCCCTTCCTACGACCCCCTCGGGGGAGGAGCACAGCAGATGCTCCAAAACGAGCAGGAAAGCACAGCCCCCGGCCCCATGCAGAAACCACGTAAGCCAGAAAATAATGCATCGGAGCTCAGCCCGCCGCACTGAGCCCGTTTCTCTCTGGAGCGAAGCAGCGCGGGATGCTCAGCTGCTGCACGAGTTGCCAGCAGCGCCAGGGCAGGGCTGCCTGGAGACGGTGGTCTCCGGCAGACCCTGTGGTCCCCCCCAAAGTGCCACCAGGCTGCTTTGCAGTGCTGCAGGAGGGGATTGCCATCTGCCGACAAGCCGCAGCCCTGCAAGCTCCTGCAGCAAGCCCTGACTGCGTAGCTCCTGGCCTGCAAGGGCTGCCGGGCAGGCAGGGGCTGCCTCCTTCCCTCCCGGCACTGCCCTTGCCGGGGATGGAGTGCATGGCTGCACCCTGCTCTCCACGGCTCTCCCTGGAGCCCAGCGAGCTACGGGGTGGCTTCCCGCATCCCGGGCGGGATGAAGGCCCCTGGCCCGGGGCGCTGCCCTGTACCGGCACGGCGGGGGAAAGGCAGAGGCATCTACCGGCAGCGGCTGCTACTCACGAGTGAATAATCAGCTTATTACAGATTCAGATAGAAAATCATAATATTTGCTAATCACAATATTAATTTCTTGCTAATTGGCTGCCTGATGGCACAGGCAGAGCAAGGGGGCACCAGCTGGCTGCCGGAGCAGCGCCTTGCCTGGCTGCTACACGGTGCCGGAGGCTTTGGCTTCCTCCAGCGAAGTTGGGTGCAGAAATCGAGGTCCCCATTCCCTGGGAGACGGGGACAGCTCGCAGCCTTTCATCATCCCGCCAGAGGGACCCTCGACCTCCACTTATCTGAGGGCAGGAGGAGAGGAAGGGGCTCAATAGAAGGGCAGGGAAACTGAGGCGTAAAACAGCCATCCCATATGAACTAAAAGAGCAAAGCAAAGGACCGAAAAGCTCTGGGCAGCATTTCGACACTTGCACCGTCTTTTTTTGCAGCATCACACCATGAAGCCAACGCCACCGCTCCCCATCCACCTCCAGGACCGTCCCCATGCCCCCTCCCTTTGGGGACAGGGGTCCAGGGAAGAGGAGGGGGGCTTTCGGCAGCGGCTCTGCCCCGTTCTCAGGTAACCCCTCTGCGCAGAGCCTGTGCGACATTATGCAGGTTGGATGCCAGGCAAGGCTGATCACAGAGTCATTGCTGCTGCTGCTAATGAGGCCCTTAGGCTAATTAAAAAGACGAGTAGAACACAAAACCATAATGAGGAGCCAGTTTATCAGTCAATCGGAGGACATGAATACGCCAATAAAAGTTTGAACTACGCCCTTGCTGCCAGCATCCCGGCTCTGGCCCAGCCCATGGCTGGACGGGGACCAGATGCTCACCAACATGACTTTGTGCTTCTCAGCTCCTGGCTGAGGGCAAAATGGGGAGATGAAAGGCCGGGGAGAGGCATGCAGCCTCCTCCCCAGTGCTCTCTGCCCACCTGGCACAGGGCTGCTTGCATTTACTAGGCAGAGGATGGAGGGCTTGAACAGCATCTAGCGAGAGGGGCTTGGGCAGCTCACTTTCTTTGGAGCTGGGGAACTTCAGCAGGTCCTCACGGACATCGATGGACCCCCCCAACTCAGCCCCGTGGCTCTGTGGCCCATGGACATCACCCTTTACACCCACGCGAGGGACAGCAGCAACGCTTCCCACCTCTCACGGGCTTCGAGGCTCTTCCCCGGCCACAAATGACATCTTGGCCACCTGTGACGTACATCTGCGTGCACAGAGCTGCTCGGCTCCCTCTCCGGGCTCGCTTTGGATCTGCGAGGGCAGAGGATGGCGGTGGGAGGCTCCTTCTAGCTGGGTCCCTCAAAGCTGCAGTCCCTTCCCCCTGGGTTTCACATTAGCCTCTAACCAGGCGGAACGAATGGGCAGGAGAGGCTTGCAGTCCTGCTGCCAGTGCATTATTCTTGTTATTAATATCATTATTATTCTCCCTATGCCAAGCTCAGGGAGTGATAGTTGCAAGATGAGCACCTCAAGCGAACCACGGGGCTGGGGGAGGAGGGAATGGCTGGCAGGCAGTGCCTGGTCCCACTCTGAAGGCACCCGAAAAGTGTGGACAGGGGACAGGTCCCACACCTGGCCCCGGCTGGGGGGTCCCAGCACCTCCCACAGCCCCCACCCAGGCACCCAGCCCCACTCCCCGCACCTACAAGCAGAAGACGCAGCCGGGTGCTGGTTCTGGGGGTGTTTTTGCTGACTAACGCCTTTCACGGGTTTCCTCGCTAAGCTCTCCGGCCCCGCTTGCGGATGAGCCGGGAAATCTCAGGGGCGTCTTTGCAATAAACAAATGTAAACACTTATACCTAAACAGCAGCAGCTGGAGCTGGCGTGCCTGGGCACCCCAGGGCACCGGCGGCACGCTGCCTGCCGCTGACACAACCCTGGAGCGGGGACGGAGAGAAGGAGGAGGGATGCTCTGCGGCTGGAAAAGGGCTGCAGGGGTTTTGGGAATGGGCAGGGGCAAAGCAGCACGAGAGCGAAGGACCGATGGGGGAAAAGGAGGGGATGGCCAGCAGGCGAGGGGGATTTGGGAAGCTGCCCCTTCTCAAACCTATCGACGGGCACTCGGTCGCTGCCTGCGTGTCCAAGCACCTGATTTCCCAAGACAGCCCCTGATTACTGCTGTGCCACACGTTCCCTTGCAGGAGAGAAATTCCAGATATATCACCGGAGATGTCGGAGGCGCTCCTCCTGGGCTGCGATTCATTACAGCAAGGCAGGCACTTTGCAGGAGGCGGCGATACCGCTTCATTCGCGGTCCCTGTCCCGGGGGCTGGGGCTGGCCTGTCCCCCGAGCTGCTCCGCACACCGAGATAATGAATTCACAGCGGCTGCTCGGCCGGGGGACGGCAAGCAGCGCAGCACAGGCTGTCTCTGCCTGCAGGAGATGCTCCCTGCAGTGCCCCCGTTCAGCCTAGATGCAAAGATTTCCCCCCATCAAGCTTATTTTCAGTGCCCTCCTTTTGCACGACCCCAGAAACGCAAGGTTCACCCCACTCAATGCGATAAACCCCACCGGTGCACAGCTGCTCCCCAAATACACCCCTGGGTGGTCCAGACCTGCCAGACCCCCGGCTCAGGGAGCCCCCCCCCATCTCCTTTGCCGGAGCCCCGTAGCAGCCCCGGCTCTTCTCCCCTGCCTGCCAGGCCGGCTGCGAAACGGGGATGCTAATTAAATTACACTGCCAGCCGAAACCGCTTCGTCAAGTAAATAAATAAATAAAAATTAGAAGGTCATCAAAGTTGTGTTTGGAGACCATCGCATTAGCATACATCTGCATAGCAATGAAGGGGAAAAAGGGCCATTTAAAGAGAGCTGGTAATTTACCCAGCCAAGTAAACTTCATTACCTTTAAGTAGCCCGGCACCAGGAGCGCTAATTCACACCTTTAACGACCCCGGCACAGATGGCAGAGAGGGACCCGGGGAAGGCAGGGGCAGCCAAGGTGCCCTGGGCCCCCCTGGGAGGCTGTGGTCGTGGTGGGGGGCAGAGCATCACCCCCTCAAGCACCCTCGACACCCACCTGGGCCAGGGGATTTGGCTGCACCGGGGTGGTCAATGCCAAAACTTCATGTTCTGGGGGTGCAACTGCAGCCGGACCACGGCGTACGGCGGGGGGGCTTTGCTGCAGATCCTGCAGCCCACCCGGGGCCGAGCTCCCTGCGAACCCCCCCCACAGCGGACCACATCCACCTCTGCACCAGCACCACCAGCATCGCCCCAGAGCCCCGAGCAGCAGCTGGGGAGGAAGATGGGGGGAAAAAAAACAGGGCTGCCCCAATTCTGCCTTCAGAGAACCCGGCACCCTGCACATCTTCCCAGGCGTCTCCGCTCGGTAGCGGAGCCTTGTAGTACCCGGCAGAGCCGTGCGAGGCCACCACAGCCCTGCGCTCCCATCCCTGCCTCTCCATTAAATGCAGCATCTGATTTCTCCAGGCTGTTATGTGTATATTTATTTCCAATGAGGTCAGGAGTATCAAGGTTGTAAAATAACATATTTTCACTTGTTTTCTTCCCAGATCTCATACGAAGCGCTTCCGAAGTCAATTATCTCCCGGAGGCTGTGCTCCCCGCACACGTACGCCCGCTCGGTTCTGCCTTGCGGCACATCAGCCGTCTGACACCGCCGCGCCGGGGAGGGGGCAGAAACCGGGGTGGAGGATGAAGGAGAGATGGGAAGGGGGGAAAACACAATTCCCCGATGGGAACGTCAAGCCTCTGAAACGACAATCGCTTGCAAAAGACAATCGGCAGCACACGAGCGCTTCAAGAGCCTGTGCTGGCACGGAAAGCCCGGCGGGGAGGGACGCAGCTCCCTTCCAGGTCTCGCCCCCACGCTGAGTCTCACCACGGCAAGGAGCTCGTCTCCAGCCCTATCCAGAGATTAAATTGTCACCCTTCGGTAGGCAGCAGGAGGGGAAACGGGATGGAAGCTTCGCTTCCACAGGGTGTTGTGGTTACGCTCTTCGTTATGAAGAGAACAGGACTGTTTGGCCATAACAGTGCTCCTCGCAGAAACGCCCCTTCCAGTTGTGGCATCCCCCCGGGGGGGTTCAGCACATTTTGTTAGGATAAAGGCTCCCCTTTTTCTATGGGCTGCGCCCTCAACCCAACAAAATAAACGATGGCTTTATTGGACCCAAAGGGGCCTTGGAGAAGGCCTCAAAGAGCAGAAAGTCACGGCAGGAATATTACGGGAGAAGACACCAGTCCGCCCAGCGGGTTAGGACCCCCTTCTGGGAAATTCAGGTTCAAAGCTCCCTCTCAAAATCAAGCACAACCAAAACCTCAACGTTCCTTCATGCGACATCCCAGCCAGCCCTAACGGGTGGGAGCCTGGGTCACCGTTCCTGTCCCCGTGCCGCCCCGGGAGCCACCCGGCCATGAAGCCAAGAACGACGTCCCCATTTGTTGCTTCCCTTCCCCTCCCACCTGCTTTGCTGTATTTTCTAAAGACCGCTTTTTGCAATGTCTCATTTCATTCCTCATCAGATGCTTTCACAGAGCATAATCCCGGCTTGTCAGCCAGCCCTTGCAGAAAGGAGTAAATCCTGTTTGATCCGTTCCTGTGCACTTTGAAAATGCAGAAGAGCACCTGAGGCAGAAACACAATAACACAGTGTGTAGGGGGCTTGCTGGGCTCCTTAATTATCCAGGCACCAGAGTCCTTTAGCTCTGGATAGAAGTGGTTTAGCACAGCTATTTCTCAGTGTATTTCCAGCTTGTTTCTCTCTTCCTTTAACTCAAGTACCGGCACAACTAGCTGACAACTGATGGAAAAACAATAACAACATTTTAAAAAGACAAGGTCGGGGTTATTTCTTTTCTCTCTCCCCTTCTTGAGACAACAGCGATGATGATGGTGATGATTACTGGGAAGGGAAGGTAATTTCACACTGTGATTGAGGGCCCACTATGAGCAGGGATCACTCACTGATCCTTTTTCCCCCTTCCCTTGGCCTCCTGGGGGGAAAGGAGGTGCCAGGGCAGAAACAGAGAGCAAGTGTTAGCAGGCAGGGATGGCATCTCTCCCAGCTGCCAGGGGAACAAATATCCTTCCCCGTATGGGTACCCAGCAGGTCCCAGCTCAGCATTGGGGCTGATGTCACAGCATCCCCATCCCTCCTGCCCCTCCTCGCTTTCCTTTTATGCTTCCCCTTATGGGCAAGGGAAAGACCCCACCAAAAAAGCCTTTTCAAAGCATTTAGGCAACGACCACCCGCTGCCATCAGTGAAAGCCTAGCACTGCAATACCTTGAAGAAAATGGATCCCAGGTTGGGATTCAGAAGAGATTTAAGGGCTCGGACACGGGGTCTGTGGACAAGGCAGAGTTGCAGTGACCGACTGCTCTTAACCTTTCGCAATCCAAAGTTGAGCGCATTTGCTTACGCCTCCAGGGAAAGAGGGGCACGCTAATGCACTTAACTTTTGGATTTGCTGCAGGCTACGTGCTCAGGCAGGACCCGCTAACTGGGACTACCGGAGAGCTTGTTAACCCCAGAGGGCTTTCACCTCTCCTTCCCCACCGTGTGCCCAGCCCCCAGGAGTTGAGTAGGTTGGACTTGGACCCCAGGGATGGGGACCAGCATAAAGACATCTTAAACTGGCGTGACTGACTCTCGCCCAGACCCAGAAAGACCCTCTCGGCAGCACAGCTACTCACAGGCTATTAGATTTGTATTGCGTTAACTAGACCCATCTCGGAGCAATACAGCTGGAGTGGTACGGATGCGTTCAGAGACAGACTCTTAGAAGCAGCACAGACACTATTATGAAGTATTTGCATTGCCACAATACACAGCTGGCCCCATTACGGCACTTTCTGAGCACCTTGTAATTACAGATGCCCGTATCCTCGCAACCCTCTGCAAAGGCAACGTACCACTATTACTTCGCATTAACAGTGATCTCTGATCCGGGGAGGCAAAGAGAAGGGTTTGCAAAATAACTCATAATCCTGGAAATGCTCGGCAGGATTTGCAAAAGCATCTGTGTGAGTATCTGACTTGTTCTGCTACTTGGATAAAACCCACCCAGGGCATCAAAACTAAACCTGGTCACGAGTGGCACAGACTTAAGGTCCTCCAAGAAGAGCACCAGGGGAAGCAGAGTCCCAGAAGAACCTCATGTCCACCAGATCCATCCCACCCACCCCGACATCTGCATCGGGGGGGGTGTGTGTGTGTGTGTGACAAGGTCTCATTTTGCTAGGGCTGCTGAATTAAACCACGATGCAGATACTGATAGCACAGACATCTCCTTCCATCCCTCCCCCCGGGTACTGCTCCCTTGCCTTCTCCCCAGCCCCGCTAGACCCCACAAACAAAGCCTTTTCCCCAGCTGCTCGGAATGAAAGACACCGCACAAAATAAAGTTGTGTTGCAAAGTAATTGCACCTGGAAGGCATGGCCACCGCTGCGACCAAACACGGGGCGCTGCCTCTTTGAAATTTGCAAGAAGAGCCGAAATACATTGGGAATAAAAACAACAAAGAAGAAAATTGGGACAAGCCACGCTAATACAGTGGAGGTGGGAGCAGCCAGGAGCTGGAAAGGAGAGTGGGAGTGGAATGATTTTTCCCTATTCCCTCATGAGATATAAAGACATACATATATCTATATATATATATAGATATATATAATTTTTTTTAAGATGTTTCTGCTTCTTCCCCCCCTTAAAATCCAGTCTGGTTTCAGCTGCTGCTGTGCCATTACCTCCAGGGCAATCTGAGGCATGAGTGTGGCTCACAGGGATGTACCTGCCCCAGTTTTAAGCCACCTTTTTCAGAAAGCAGTAATGACCGAGCTATGGCCAAAACCCTTGCAGCCAAAACTCTTGCAACCCCCATTTGCAGAGTGACATAGATGAATAATCCGGATCCTGCTCCCAACTATTTTTTTATTGCTGTTATTTTTTTAAACCCTCCTAGGAGGCATTTCTTTGAAATGCCATTTCTTCACGCCCACGGGTTTGCACGGCGCCTGGCGTGGGGCTCTGGGCTGGCAGGCACCCGCAGGCATCGCTGCAAGACTGATGATTAATACAGGCAGGGAGGGACACCCCTGGAAATCTGTGATGTCCCCTGGAAATCACCCTGCTGCTCAGCTTATGCGTCACCTCGCAAAGGTGATCCTGCTTGGAGACCAACGTATTATCACCACTTCTGTTTATAATCTTTTTTTTTTTTTTTTTCCCTTCCCCCTAAAGCACCTGACTCCAGTAATAACTTGGAGAGACGTCTTGGGATGCCAAATAACAAAATGCATTTCCGCAGCGGCTTCATAATTAATGTTTGCATCATTTATCTTTCATGGAAAGATTATTCTGACTAACGAGGTTCTGGGCCACTAATTCATTACAGTGCCTTGTCACTTCCTGCTCCTTCTTATTACCCAGAAATAGACTCATTAGTCAGAGTTCAATGACAGGGAGAAATTGTGTTCGTTAATTTAATTCCTCTTCTCTCCCTTTCTGGGTCGGTGTTTGTCCGAAATCAGGGATTAAAAGGAGAGGGAGGAAAACACGGCCTGTTGCCGCGTGCAGTGCTTCCCCCCGTGCTTTCCATCTCGCTCAGGGGGAGAAAGCACCGTGCGTCACCGAGCCCACCGCTCCTCTGCAGCGACAGACACGTATAGGGATGGCTCATCTGCCTGGGCTTTAGCCGTAAAGCTTTTTTCACGGCCTGGGCAATGTCGGCTTGTGAGCACAAGGCTCCCCGCAGCGGGCTGCAGCTGAATTTCTCGCATCGGGCGCACTCAAGGGAGGCAGGGAACCGGCTACCCCTGACTTGGCTGGGGCTGGAGCAAAGCAGACCTCCACCAGGTCCCGCTGAGCCCGTCCCCTTTCCACCAATGCCTATAATACGCCTCCTTGTTGGGGATTTACCACCTCGGCGTGACGGAGTTACAGCTCCGTACTTCACGATTATCCATTTCTACGTTGCTGCTATCGCTCGCTGTCTTGCTCCCAGTGGCATTTCCAGCTGGGCATCCCCAAAAAGCCACAAGGAGCTGGCCTGGAGCAGCAAAGAAATAAATCAATAGATAGCCAAGGAAGAGGGGAAATCGATCCCAAATAAGAAAGGATAACAGTCGCCGACTGGGGCTGACGGGAACCGACAGGATCGATAGGCAGCGCCTGGACCCTGCTCCCACCACGGCCAAGCTGCCCCCCATCAACCAGCAAAAACCTGCAAACACTCGGTGGCACCAGCGCGTGGGGACGGGCAGGTATTAAAAGCAGCGTTTATTTTCTCCTTGGCTCTTGATCAAGGCCCTTTTCTTACCAGCTGCAGTCTCCACAGCATGGCGCAGGCTTTTTTCTTACATTTATACAGCCCCAAGCACCCGGCCGAGGAGGAACAGCTTTCAGCCTTTGCTTCAGGGGCATGAGGTGGAGGTCCAGGGACAGGCAGGGGGAATTAGGGGAAAAGAAGGAGAAAAAGCTATTTTAGTCCTCCCTCACACGCATTAAAACCTGAGCAATGAGCATAACACCTGCAGTATTTAACACATTTAATACAGCAAAACCAAGACCAGCAGGGAGCACGCTCAGAGGCATCTGCTGTCAGGACTGCTGAGCACGGAAAGGGTTAAAAGCCCTTTGATTTACGCAGTTTTGGCAGCATATTCCTGGGTTTCCTACAGGTAATTACAATAATTGAGAGATGTAAACACTTTGCAAGAGAGATCAAAAACGGGGGTGTGAACGGGAGAGGCATGAGGACAAGCAAGATCAAAGGAAAAATTATTAAAATCTATATAGTGCTGCTTCCTAATTCCTATGAAGTCTGATAACGGGGCTGGAGGGGCAAAGGAACAGCCCCAGCGCTGCATTAGTCTCCCAGCCCGTATATTCCCACAATCTCATTAAGCTCGCTTGTTAAACCATACAAGAAAACCTCCATCCAGCACCGCCCCAACCCCATCCCTCGCAGCCCGTGCCCCAGCGCTGCAGGGCTCGCGTTACGTTCCCGACGCCAAACCACGGCGAGGGGATGCACGAGCTCATCCCTTTGGGGAAGAAATTGCTCAATTTGTTCCTTTTCCACGCGGGATCCGAGCAGAAACTCAAGAGCTTGGGACCGCTTTGACTTCGCGGTCCCCCCGTCGGCGATGCTCTCCCGCTCTAATCTGCGCACGGCAGGAGGATCCGCTTTTCCCTGCGGGATCGGCTATTAACAGTTGACGCTTCGTTTAAACAAAGCCTTGAGATTGTCCAAATATTTGCCTCAAACACACTTTGTGTTTTGCCTCTCAGCTCGGCTCCCCTCGGGGGTGTTTCGCTCCGACTTTCCCATCTATCTCAGGTTCCCCGGGCCAGCACCGCAGCCTGGGTATCGCTGCTGCCGGCGACGCTCGGGACTCGCCGGGAGCGCAGGGATGAGATCTCAAGAGTCGCCCGACGAAGCGAACCTCGAGCCTACACATCGGCTCCCTCCCCCTCCCCGAAACAAAACATCAAAGCAAAAGGAAAATTATCTCCTTGGAGCAAAGTGGGGTTTAAGTCATTTACTTTCTATTTTCCCTTTTATTCTGCAAACACGGGCGGGGGGGAAAAAGAACACCAAAGTTCATAGTGGAAATCAAAACACTGACTTGTTTCAGACTTTGCTTTTCCTCCCAGCCCCCCAAAAAAGGTTCAATTTGTACTTCTAATACGAAGTAATTAACTGTTTGCAGGAACGTGCTTCACCCCCTGCCCCCACCCACACTTTGTCTCCCCACACCTCCATCCCTGCTCCTCCTAACACCCCCACGCCAGAGCAGAAAAACTCTACGCGCTTGGGGAAGGGCAGCAGCTGAGAAACAAGGAGATGTCTTAAAAAATATTCCCCCCGCAGGCAAGCTGCTAATGAAAACCAGCTATCTCGGGGGGGTCCCAGGGAGCTGCGCGTCTGTGCCGACCTGGGGTGGGATTGCACGGACAACAAAACAACCCCCATATAGACCTGAGGTCTCCACGGCCCGTGTTTATTCTCTGCCAGCCTCTTTCCCGGTCCTGCCTTCAATTTCAAGTCAAAAAAATAAATTAAAAAAAGCAGGTTTTCCCCGTGTTTCCCCTGCCAGCAGCTCAGCTGGAGCTGGGCTCTGGAATAACCCAGCTGCGCAGCCGGTCGCTGGGAGCATCAGCACGAGCGCAAGCAGGGAGGGGTCGCGACGCGGTGGTCAGCTCCATCGACGAGGAGTGGAAAGGGAGACGAAAAATAAAGAAAGAGCTGACAGCAAGGGTTACAACGTGCTGCTCCACGCTCGTCTGGGCTCCAGGGGGATGCCAGGAGGAGAAAGGACGCGCTGCTGTTTGCTTAGGTAGGGGGTTTTTTGCTGTTGTTTACAGTTACTTTTTTCTCTTGTTAGACTTCCAGATAAGCCCTGCAGCTGCATACCTGCTCAGCAATACCCTGTCCTGCTCACGTACGCGTGGTTATAAAGATACCTTGCCGCAGAGCAAAACAGGGCAGGAAAAAATAATTCTTTCCCGCCCGTTCCTGGACGGCGCCCAGGGCATTTGCTGCTGTAATTTAGGTTTGCCTTGCAAGGCCAAATTTTCAGAAGAAGTCAGCACGCTTACAGAAGACCAGTCTGGAAAGGCCCCCGAGAAATCACCTCATTCCTACCGCAAGCCATCAGCAAAACCAGCTCCCACTAAACCATCCCGGATAGTCACGCGACGTGGTTCCCACGTTGCGCTGCAGCCCAGAAGCACAAGGGCAAGGTTTGCCCCACCAGCCCTGCCCTAGGAGCCTTTGGGGATGAGGGGGACGCGCAGGAGGGCAAGGAGATGTCTACTTCCACTGCAGTACCTACTCCAGGAGCTAAGATAGTATTTCCACGCGCTAACTGGATTCATTGCCATATCTATCATGGTTTTTCCCCTCTGCCAAAGCACCAAAAGCATTGCTACACCCAACATCGTTAATAAAAGGGATGAACAAGCAGCAGGCTGCGAAAACATCAGCGAGCCACCACGTCCGTACGCTTGACCATCAACGCGTCCCAGCCCACCAAAACCCACGGCACCCCCCAGAAACGTGGAGAGAGCCCCGTGCCCACGCTCCTGCCCCCAGGCGCGTGCTCCTCCCGCCCACCAGCATCTCCCTCTGCTTCCCAAGGGCTGCCGGGAAGGTCCCTCCTGAGGCTCTTTGCAATATTTTTCTCAAAACTGGACGCAACAGAGGGTTTTGTGACGACCACGACGGCTGCGTGTCCCCCGAGGGCTGCACCCCTTTCCCGGGTCGGCAGCGGGCCCCGCTTGGAGCCACTTACCTGCGCAGCTTTCTGATCCCTCTCTCCCGGTGCCACCGGCGGCTGTACCTGTGTGGCTCTTTTACTGCACGTCCCATCCCCCCCCACTTTAAAAAAAAAAAAAAAAAAAAATCCAACTTTGCCTTAAGGATGACTAGAATAAAATGTCACTTACCTATTAGGAAAAAAAAAGAGAGAAGAAAGAGGGAAAGTATTACACATGCATTCTTTGAAATCAGGTCAGCTTAAAGCTTTGAAATGGCAAACATTGAAAGATATTTTTCCTCCCACTTCCCTTCCTCTTTTTTTTTCCCCCTCTTTTAAAGGACTATCTACTTTCAAAGTGTTTCCTTGAGTCCAGTTTTCTCTCCTTTACGGCTCTTTTCGCTCCACGCTGTGCCAGTGCCCACCTCCTCCTGCCACACGCAGGCACACGCATGCACGTGGCTGCTTCCCCTCCAAGGGAGCAAAGGGAAGAGCTGGAGAAAAGCAAAATAACAAATAAAGGGGGAGAAATGGTGGTGGGGAGATGACCCGGAGGAGTTCCTCTCAATGCACCTAAGCCGAGCGCTTCAGTGGCCTCCGTCTTTGCGTGCCTCAGCACTTCCCAATATAATTTTCCCAGATTGTCCCCATTTGAGGGATGGGAAATGCAAGCACAAGGGGAGTCCGGGAAGCCTTCCCGCTCCTCCTGCAGCCCAGGACCGACCCACGCAGGGCTTTCTCCAGCTCATTCCTGAACGATTTAAGCAAAAGGCTCCTACCCCATCTTTTACAAGGCTGTCTGCAGCCTAACAGGCCCTAACGTTAGGGAAAGCTTAGTGCCAAAAGAGGTTTTTATTATTAAGGAGAAGTTTTATCATCTCCATCCATCCACCTGCCCACCTTTACAACACGCTCGTTGCTGGTATACGAGCGATGTATTGAAAACCTCAAAGGGGTAGAAACGTGATGTACAGTCTCGCTTGTTCCAACTAGGAGGGGGGAGAAATTTGGTCTCATCCCTTCGCAAAGCATCTGCAGCCACGTGCGCTGCCTGAACGGGGAAACTGTGGGTATATTTAAGACCTGCTGAAGACGCGGGGGTTATTCGTTCAGGCTGAGCATCGCGCTAACGTGGCAGCGCAGCTTCCCGCAGAGAGCTGATGGGAGGAACAGATGTAGGACCGCCTGCACCCATCCATATGCCTCTCCGAGCCTGCTGCTGCCTGCCCGCCCCACAGTTCAGCAAGGCAGGGGCGCGGGCTGCCGGCGCCGGCAGCGGTGACAGCGATTGCCTGCACGCATGCCGAAGCAGCAGCGTGCCAGATGGGGCACGCAGGATGCTCTGGCGGGAGGAGGGCACGTCCTGCTGCACCCTGGTCTCCTGTCTGCTGTTTGCAAATACACCGTCCCTAGTACCTTGCCCGCTCCTGGGCAGAGTTAACGGTTGCTACCAGGAGCAGCACACGCACAAAGGAAATCCTTCTGCTTGAGACCGGCTCAATTCGTTGCGCTTGTGATGGGCGGTGGGGTTTTACTGCAAACTGCCAGACTGAGATGGTCCAGCAGTCCCCGTTCGTAACGGGAGGTTGGAGCACCGAGCGCTCCATCACCCCCGTCCCCTGCGGTCGCAATGCCACGGTCAGCTGCCGGCGCTCCGTCCTCGCCTCCCTCCTCCTCCCCTCGCCGGACCCACAAACGTCCGACACCCCAATCCTACCTGCTGGCTCCACACCTCTCTTTTGCGGGTACGTGAGACGTAAACCCCTCGCCCTTTCTTTCCTGTGAAGACCTGAGATTGCTCGGAGGACGCCCTACCTGCTCCGCAGCCCCAGCCTGGAGCAGGGCAAACAAAGCCCGCTCTAATGAATTACCGGTTGCTCTAACACCATCATAAAACCAGGAGCGGTGACAGCCTGGCTGCTCCTCATCCCCTTCAACTCACGGGGATTTTAACGGCGGACGTCGCTGCGGTGGGTTTAACTCTCCTCCCTCCCTGGCGAGGGTTCGGTGCTGCCGGGCAGGGAGGTGAAGGCAGCCCTGAGCAGGCAGGGGTCAAGTTCACCTTTCTTCCCATCGCGTGGGAGCAATCAAGCAAAAAAAAAAAAGCACGAAGCCCTCCTGTGCTAGCCGAGGCTGCGGCGGGGGCCGCCCCCAGCCACAGGCGGCCATCGCTAGATGGGGACAGAGTCCTGCCAAAGCCGGGGAAGGTGCCCAGCATCCTCACAGCTGCCAGCCACAGCGCGGCCATCGCTAGATGGGGACAGAGTCCTGCCAAAGCCGGGGAAGGTGCCCAGCATCCTCACAGCCCGGCCCGCAGGGATGCTCCAGGATTGCGGAGAGGGACCGCAGCCCCTTTTCACTGACCGGCTCCACTCACGGCTGCAAAGCTCGAGCGGGTATGTGAGAAAAACCCTTCTGGAAAAGCCAGGGTGAGAGTCAAAACCTTTTCAACCAGGCATGCAACCTCCCGCCGGGCGCCCGCAGCATCCCCAGTCTGATGCTATTCTACTTCCCCAGCAAAGCGCTTTGCTTTATTATCGGTTTTCTAAGGTCACCCCTCTCAAACAACTATTCCTTTGAGGGGAGCTCTTGCTCTTCCTCCTCCCCACTTTGTAGCAAATTTTCTTGTGTGTTGGGGTTGTTTGGGTTTTTTTGCAGCAAGCATATTTATTGATTTTTCACAGTGGGCAAAGCAACACGTTCTGCACCTGTGGGGATCTTCATTTGCAGGACCCACAGGGCGCTCTGCCATCCCTCATGAAACAGGAGGGAGGATTAAGGGACAGAAAAACACATGACAGCTTTAAACTGTTGCTCCTGTCACCCAGCAGGACACAGGTCCATGCAAGCACACAGAAAGCATTCCTTTTATTCGTTTCTTACTGAAAAAATGATGCGCTTTTCCAACTGACATGATTTTCCTGTTTAAAATCTCGCCCTACAGCTTGTCAACACGAAAAATCACTGCAAATCACCCCGGGGCGCTGTGGTGGGTCTGCTCAGACTGGCACCAAGCACAGAGCCAGACTGCCGCTGACCACCCTTCCCCTATGAACAACTGAAGTTCACGTCGGGTGTACATATTTCTCCCAATTCTCTGCTTAAAATGCTCCGTTCCAGCCACAGCAAAGCAAACGGATCCTCCCCAAGCAGCGACACGGAGGGACGCTGCATCCCTTACGGAGTATTACTGCTAATCTTCAAGCAACAACCCTCTTTCCCAACGTCTGTAAATAAAGCCCAGGGTCTGGGGTCTCCTTCACTTCAACCCCCCCCCCCCCCCCCCCCCCCGGGAGGAGGTG
>NW_008795485.1:2121368-2132452 GCF_000699145.1 Aptenodytes forsteri
GCCCAGGGTCTGGGGTTTCCTTCCCTCAAACCCCCCCCCCCCCACGCTACATCAAGAGAGGAGATGCTTTGGTCCTCGGCCCCTTCTAGGCTTGGCAATCTCCCACAGTCCTGCAGTCAGAGCGTGATGGAGGGAAAGGCGTAGCTCTCATGGTCTCCAGGCTTGCACCTTCCCATCAAACCCACGGCTTCCCTCCATCAGCCCCATCCACAGCTACAGCAGGATTTGGTGAGATTTGGAAGACGCCAGAAGGTATTTTACTATCCCACCACCCCTCTCCCTCCTCCCAGCCCCTCTTGCTCCCCAGTATCACATGTACCAGCCCTTGCTCTTGTTGCATTTCTCTCCCCCAAGGCAGGGGAGAGGGCAAAACTAATCATTTTTTAAAAGTTCATGAAAAAAAGAAGCAAAAAGGAAGGAAGATTAGGTCAGAGGAGGAGGGCTGCAGAGGTGTTGCTAGCATCAGTACCAGGGAACCTCAGTTCCCTTCCCCGCAGTTTCTTCAAGGCTGAGGGTAGTAAATAAAAGGAGGATAACCAATCTGAGCAAGGAGGGCTCAGGTACTGAAGGAGTAAGGGTCCCTGCGTACAGAGGGCATGAAAGGGCATGTGCAGGGGAGGCGGAATGAGCCACAGCCCTGGGGAAACGTGTAATTTCTTCCCCCTCAACGATACTTTTAATAACCAATTAATATTTAGTCAACAAGCAGCTCTGCTAAATCCAAGGAGATGGATTTCACAGGAGGGCTATTTCATGTTAAATGAGCACTGACTCATCAGCAGCATTTACCGAGGATTATGGATTAGCCGTGTGCCCGGTATCCATCACTACAAATCCAGTGGGGAGGCGGCTGCCGGCAGTGCCAGCACGTGGCCGTCCCCTGGCACGGGGAGCACCTGCGGCCGCTTCCGAGGGGCATGAATGCAAAGTCCTTCCCCTGGCTCAAAGAGATCCCTAACAGGGACATTTCCCAAATAGGAGCTGAAGTGAGACCCCCCCCAAACAATGTTTAAGCCGAGACACTTGAAGTCCGTCCCCCCAAGATATAACACAGCATGGACCTGAGTCGGAGCAAAGCTGATACGCACCAGGAGCGATGGAGGAGAGAAAAGCAACTGAACTATCCGTCCCCTGGAAAACAGGGCACACAGCATCACACCCTGCAAAAAAATTTTGCAGAGGGTTCCCTCCCTGAAACCGTGTTTTACCAAGGCTCGGTTGCTTGTGCAAAGTAGCAGAAAATGCAGCGCCGGTCCTACAGGAGCGTTGGGCTGCAGCAGACGGCGAGGGAAGCAGCGCAGCTCCGGAAAGGCTGCCGCTTCTCTGGACGAGAAGGGAAAACTCAGCCTCCCCAGTCCTGCCCTCTGGTCTCCCCAGGGAAAGCACTTCTTCCCTGCTGAGCCGAACGCCAGCAACCACATGCCAGCTTCCCCAACCCGCTTGCACCCCCATCCCTTTCGCATCCCTCTCCAAACCAGGACGGGTACCACGGGGCGAGGGACAGGCGAGACCCGAGCAGAGGCAGGCTGCGGGCACGCGCCCTGCGCCGCCGCTTATCGACGTTGCTTCTGCTGGAGGAGGTGATTAACTCCCTGACCTGCCGAGCTTTAACGCGACCTCTGAGAATAGATAGAATCTTGTTATCTTGTAATGAGTTTTATGGCTTATTTCAGTACATTTTGGCCATGTTTCTCCAGTGATTAGGGCAATTATCAGCCTGTGCGTTCCAGGATTATGAATTATGGAGCCTCTGAAAGACTACAGAGATTTAATATCTCCCAGCGTCCCTCTGCCTCACTTCCAGCGCTTAACTCGCTCTAGACTCTTTATGTTTGGAGCACGGGAATGATAGCACAGCAAAGGAATTATGCATCAAAGCTTGCGAGCGCGATCCAGCCGCTACATTTAATAACACATAACATTTATCACCGCCTGACCTGGGGGTGCAGGGCACAGTCACATCCCTGGGGTACCACCAAGCAGGGATGCGGGCGACATTCATCAGGGGATGGGGAGCAGAGCCTGGATGTCCTGCCCCGAGGGTCCCTTTTCAGGACTGGGTTCCAGCTCCCAAGCTTGGCCGCAGGCTGAGACTTGGGGAGGGTGATTTAACCCCAAAGTGCTTGAAACGGAGGCTGTGGACATCCAGCCCATCTGACCTGGCCTGTGGCTATTCGGGGCTCTCCGGCTCACCTGGCTAGGGACACCCCGCTCTATTCGTGGCCCTCTCCCTGGGTTGCCCCATCCCATCCGAAGCTTACTTAGAAACCTAATGCCACTGAGCAGCTTAGGGCTGGACTGCGCGCACGGGATTAGCGGCAGGGGAAGGGAGAGATTCCTGTCAGACGCGACTTGGCTTAGACCTGCTCCGAGCCGCTGTCCAAGCAAAAGGCACGGGCAAGCTGGAGCCATTCACGTGGACAGCGGCAGAAGTACCTTGTTCTCCTAAGGGCCCCAATATGTTTCAAAGCACCTCAAGAAAAGGCATCAGCACGACTTCATAGAAGGGGAAACTGAGGCACAAAGGATCGCTCTGTTGGGACTGAACCTCCACTCCCAGCCTGGAGCTTTACGATGGGGTTCCCATGCACAAAACCAGCCTGAGCTGCCTGGGGGACTCGCGGCAGGACAAGGTGGGGAGAGCGAGCATCGGCAGCACATTTTGCTATTCGGCAGCCCCAGCAGCCCTGCCCTGGATCGCAGCCCTCGCATCGTAGGAGCGTGAAACCAAAGGGCAATCCCTGCCCCAAAGCCAGCCCTGCACATGCAGACACAGAGAGTCCAGACGCACCGAACCCGTGCTCAGCATCGCCCCCAGCTGCAAGGCTTTACTGCCCAAATAGCCAAGAGGCACAAAGAACATTTTGGAGGCTCTTCTGAGCCCCCACATCTTGCCTAAATGTAAAAATAAGTCTGGCTGGCCGTCCCCTGGCTGCGATGGGCACAGCAGAGACCAGGCAGGGCCAAGCCCTGCTGCCATTGCCCAGCCTTAATTCGGTCCAGATGGAGCCTTTTAATGATCTTGATCCAGGCTTGGTTTTATTTTTATTTTTTCCTCCCTGCAAATGATGAGTAGAACTGGATGGCTGCTTGGGAAAACACAGACGGCAGCAGAAACGTTTCAGTGCGAGGAGCCGCACTGGCTCAGCTTCCTCCTCTCCCCCCTTGCATGGACACGGGCGCTTCTTCCGAGCAGAAAAACGTAAAATATTAATTTTGTGTAGAAATAAAATTAAGCCCTTGGAAATGGGCTCCAAGAAATAAAGCCATCGCTTGAGTTAATTAAGAAGTGATTATATCGAAAGCCTGTAATAAAGGCTTCACGATGCAGGGCACACCAAGCTGCTACGACCGCCCAGGATGGGGAAGGACCCGGGCACCGTCCTGGCTAAGCGACGGGGGAAGAGCAGGAGCAGGGCTGCCCCCAGCCCTCGCCCCGTCCCCTTTGCTCCGCTCCATCCCTCAGCCTGCCGCCCATCTCGCTCAGCTGGTGCCTCTCCTGCACCGCGCCGGGCTAGGCTCAGTCATTTCATAAAGCACTAGATGCAAAAAATATGCAAAACCAGGCTTCCCCCAAGGGGTGCAAGTGCCTCTGCCCTCCACGAGATGACAGATAAAATCCCCTGTTACTGGAAGAAGGTAATTTGACATAACAGCTGTTCTGACATTCTCTCCCTATGGATATTGCCGGCAATAAGAATGCAAATCAGCGCTCTTTGCACTTCTCCCAGAGAGCAACTTTCACCTGGAGAGTCGAGAGCACTTCCAAAACGTGAACTCATTAAAGCCTCCCCCCCTCCCGGCGAGGCCGAGCCCGCGATGCCCGTCTGACTCTGCTGTGTCCGCAGCCACCCCAGGAATGAAACCTGCAGTCTGGCGACTGGAGCAGCGAGAAATTAAGAAGCTTGCCTTCATCTTGGCAGTAAAACCACTGTCTACCTCCTTGCCCCAGTTTCCACGTTGTGAAAAACAGGATCAAGATGCCTGCCACGATAAAAGACCTGGCGATGCGGCAGAGACGAGGGCTGTGGGCAGCAAGAGCTTGGGGTGACTATGGTCAGGGAGGTGAGATGCTTTCACTCGCCGAGCACCATTTCTCCCATTCAAAATGAAGCCATCCACGTACACACCATTCCCCAAGTCCTCCCACGGTCTAAATCCTCCCCCGCCAGGGACGAGCCCCCTGTGCACGGGGCTGTGCTGGTGTTAGACCCTCTGGCGGGTCTGAGGAGGAGGGGGGACAAAGGCTGTCCTTCCTCCCCACCACTCTACCGCCTGGGCAGAAGATGCTCCGAAACTCGAGTGAAAACTAACGTGCCCCGCTGCTTTCTGTATGGCAGCTACTAATTATCCCTCGAAATTTATAGGCTCCCAGGATGCACGCAGATGGGTATTTAAGTTAACAGCAGCCTCGGATCATCTGCCATTCATTCCACGGCGATACCTGGTTTCGCTCGGGCGCCGACCGACCTCCGCGGCATCAGCACTCTCCTACACCCACCACCGCTGGCAGGCTGGATACCCCAAATCCACACCGCAGCTCTTCAAGGGGGAGAAGTGAAAAGGTCCCCTTTGCCCCAAGACCCTCCAACTCCAGATGGGAGCCGTTCAGCTTCCCCCATCCGTAGGGACCCGAAGCCGTGTCCGTCTCCCGCTTGCCGGCATGTTGCCAGCCACACCCTCACAGAGCATTCAGGGGGGCTCGCTCCCTCCTGTTGATGATATTTTACTTTGTATAATTAAACCTTAATGAGAATAGGGACCAGAGCTTCCCTAGCGAGTAGCCTAACCTCTGAACGAGGGAGCCACTCGGATTCCTAATTAATAAATATCTGTTGGTATACCAAGCAGAGAGCTCCAAAAGCAGGAGGGCAGCCCAGCACCTCCCATCCACCAACATCCTTCAGTGCTTCCCGGTGAGCTGCGGGTCCAAATTCCCCAGGCAAAAAGCAGGATTGATTCCCAGGCGGCTGCTCTAAGCCCTCAGCTACTGGATTAAAACACAGTTATCACCACTCCATTTCTTCCGTCAATCTAGACCCTATTTTACTTTTTCCTCCTGCAGTTGAGCGTTTTGATTAATTCAAATCACATCACTCCCAGACAGGCAACACGGCAAATTTACTATCCGCTGAAAAACACTTGTTCGGGTGGACGGAGGCTCCTCCGCTCCCAAAGACCCAGGTCTGAGCCGCTCCGGCGTACGGGAAAACCGCCTTAACCTTAAACTCTCCGCCGAGGCTCAGCGCCAGCGGGCCTCGGAGGAGCCAGCCCAAGCTGGCGCATCCCCAGCAGCCTCCCTCCATCTCTTTGAACAAGCCCCAAAAGACAAATGTCAAAACAAAAGGCACGATACGACTGCGGAGCGCGCAGCCCTCCCCGTCCTGGAGGAGATGCTCCAACACGTCCCTCAAATACCGCGTTTGATGGATGGAGGAGGGCTGCTGGCAGCACGCAGGGTCGGGTTTTAGACCGTATGGTAGAAAAATGTATATTTTTCCATCCTGCAAACCAAAATATGGCCCTGGCTTAGCTTGAACAACTCAAATTAAAACCGTTAGCAGCTACTTCGCTATTATTTTAACTTGAGTTAGTGAAGTAGCAGCTATTTTTTTTCAGGACAGACAACCCCTAAGGTGCCTTCTCACCACCAAGGCCCCGAGGCAACAACGCTCCTACAAAACAGGAAAATTTTATAATCCCCCGTCACACGTAGGAAACTGAGGCCCAGAGAAGGAGACTTGCCAACGTCTGTGGCAGAGCAAGAAAGAAAAATCACGTTTCCCGAGTCCCGCACAAGCTCCCAACGACTGGGCCATCCTCACTCTCCAAACCAATGAAAACCCTGAAAATGGACACACTTAAACAGGCTTAACCCTCCATTAAATCAGTTCAGTCTCACTCAGTAATTTACTGTTGCAAGCAAAATCAATTTAAGCAAAGGTTAAACTAGTTCTGTCTGCATTAAGAGTTTGCACCATTTTAAATAAATTTATTTAAAATCAATTTACTTGATTTTGTGCAATTTTTCTAATACAAGCAAAGACGTCGCTAAGCTCAGGTTGAGTTTCGGTCCACTGCTTGCTTTATTTCGTTGCTGGCGCTTTCCCAAAAGATGTCAAATGCCAAATTTGGATGATAAGTTTTACGTAATGATGAAGGACCCCATAGTTAACCCAGCTTTAAACAGATATTATCCCCTATAAAAGTCACGGTGCTCTTCCAAAAGGAGGGAGCATCGCCCAAAGTTTTCTGGGCAGCACAGAAGAGAGTCCAACCTGCTTTTCCCAAGCAACCAAAGGAGAGTCAATACACAAAAAAAAGCTTTTCTTTTTTTGTTCCCCATCCCTGGGTACTGCCCTGCCCCTCTCTTCTTTGGTGGTCCAGGCTTAGATCGCGAGCGGGTCCAGGTGTGGCTTCAAAGCATCTTTAGCACGACGAGGCCTTAATAATAACCCATCTCTTCAGCTTCTGCAAAGCCCTTTCTGAAACGAGGCCATGAAAGCACCCTATTGACTGCCTCATCCCATCACGAGGGTGGAAAGAGGAATAAAAATAGCTCGAGCACAGTGCAGAGTGCTGCAAGAAGGGAAAGAAGAAAAAAAAAAAGGCCCTTCTCTCTGTCAAGCAAAACTGACCTCTCGTCCCACGAAGAATAACCCCCCAGCAGACTGCCGCAAGCTTGCAAAAAGCAGGGTACCATTTGATTCTCACCTCTGTGGTCTGCATAGAGCGGTGAGGCAGAACCTTTTGCGTGCATCAGCATCTCTAACCGAAAAATTCCTGGAACCCAGCCCATGGAGGTGGCTGGGGGGGGCAGGGGGGAACGACAAGCCAAGGGGTTGCATTACACTCCTAAGGGGCAGGATGCACGCAGGTGGGACGAGGACGGAGGACTCACCTAGAATTGGGGTAGTAGAGGTCTAAGCCAATGTAGAAGGACGTCCCAAAGGACCATTATAGTGCACCGAGACCCGAATTACCCATTGCTATCCCTTGAGTCTTGCAGGAACCACATTGTCAAAGATTTCTCCCCCGCACCGTACCACGCCAGATGACGTTATTCTCTGGAGCAGTCAATTCTTCCTGAGGTCCGCTAAACTCTCAGCCTCTGTAATAACTTGGGGCAGGAGGTCTCACAGGGCAATTGGATCCCTACTGAAGTTTTATTATGGGTATAAAATTCCCCTGTATCAGGCTTAATTTCGTTAATTTTCAATTCCATGGGACATCCCATGGATCTTGAATTACGAGGGAGCAAGTCGGAGTCGCAGCTGACCTCCTCTCCGTCATTAACCATCCCACGAACACTGCAAAACGCTCCAGAGAAGAACTGAAATATTTGGCAAACGAGACCCTGACCTCTCCATCGCCTCCACGGGCAAACAGAGGAGTAATGCACTTGCACCCAGAGCAGACGCCTCGGTGACGGCCGGGCACCTCTGTGCTTGGTTGCAGACCAAAGGAAATAATTTTAGGCTACGAGTGGCCACGCCCTCGGCTCCTGCAAATTTGCAGCTGCCCGTGCAAGAGAGTGCCGAAGGTTTGATGCTCTCTTCGCTGACGTTTTATTCTTGCACCTTAGCCCCACAGCGCAATTATACGTTGCACAACCAACTACCTCCTCTAGTTTCTTCTACCGCTCCCATCCCCGGGCGTTATGACAGGAACTATTTGCAAGTTATATATTTTACAGCTGACGATGCAGGGAGTGACATGCAGAGATTGGATTTTATTTCCCAGCTCTACAGGATGGAGAGGAAAAGGATCAGAGGAGAGAGAGGATTTGTGGTTTTGGAGGAGGGGGTTGAGGAGAGGACAAGGTTGGAAATTTCCTCCTGGCAGCCCTTTTCAAGAAGAGTTATTAGAATTTATTTTCAATTATACACAAGAATAAGCCGTCTGCAGTATAGTTAACTTTCAATTTCAACCAATTTTCGACGCATTCAATCATAGATGCCTCAGTGATTAAGAATCTATGTTGCAAAACAATTCCCACTTTGCAACAATGCAATCAAACAGATCTACAACTCATAACCCATTATCCAAGAGTTTCTCAGCTCATTGGTGAAGTGAAATAGGATTTACCAAGCATCCCCTTTTTTACCCGGCGAGCCCCCAAGCTCATTTGCAAACAGATCTGCAACTCAAAACAACCCACGCAGGGATTTATTTTTTTTTTCTGTGTGTGGTTTGTGTTGTTTTTCTTCCCCCTCTCTCCGTAGATGCAGAAGTGCAAGGGTGGGATGCAGCGGGTTTGCTGTTCGCAGCTTTGGGGGGCTTGGAGCTGCCCCCTCGCAGCAGAGACGCATCGGAGGGCAGTGGGGGACCGGAGGGGGACCTTCCATCACCCGTAAGGGTGAAGGCACGGGGAGGGCTTCGGGAAAGCTGCTTCACTTGCAGCTGGCTGCTCTCCCCCCCACCCTTCTGCATCCTAGGCAAGTGCAACGATGCTCCGACCAACGATACGCAACAGGTCATGACAGACAGCAAAGACTCCGTACCCCTTCCCCACCCCGGGCTCGGTGATGCGCCCTGTCCTTCCCCCACACCGCTGCGGCCCCTGGGGAGGAGGGGAACCCACCCAGGCTTTGCAGGGCTGGAGGAGGATGGTGGCTAAAGGATGCCTCCTGCCTCCGCAGCCCCAAGAAGCACCAGGTCAACTGAGCCTCTGTATGGCAAGCGCGCCATGGGGGCAGTGACTTCAAAAACAAGATGCTTCCTCTTCAGAGACCATTTTAAATAGATAAATAAGATTCGGAGCAGCACGGACCCCCTTACAACACTCACCGAGCAGAGCAGCCAATTATTCCCGCTCCTAGAGACGCTAATGCGCCCATCTGCTATTCAGCGCACGGAGCACGACTATCCAGCCCCGCTCACCGGGCCCTCTGCAAAAGGCCACAGGGTCCCTCCGGGAAGGCACAGGTCACAATTTCACGGTGAAGACGTTGGGATAGAAGGGCTCAAGGCTGATGGGAGAGGAGGAGGAGGACTTGAAAGCTCGCTGAGCCTGGAGGGTAGGCAATAAAGCATCTAGAAGCCTGCTGAAGGAAATGGCTTTCCTGGGCAAAGTGTCATTTTGTCAAGACCAAACTTCTCCCTGGGAACGAGTTGATTTTGAGTAAAAACCATCAGGGAAAAAGAGCACGAGGGACCAGGTGTTTGAACGACGCGCTTTGGAAAAGCAAAGTGGAAGCACCACAAAACAGCTGCACAGACCTCAGATTGGCTTCCTCCGAAAATTACACCCTATGGAAAGTGCATTGAAGACCCAAAATCCCCTCGTTTGCCCTGATTTGGGACAGTGGGCACTGACAGGGTCCACGGAAGCAGACAGACGTCCCCGCTAAGGGACAGCCCCAGCAGAAGATGGGCTCCCCATCCCAAAGGACCACGCGCGCACCCCCCTGCACCGGCTCCTCTCTCTCTTTGATGCTGACAAATAACAATTTCAAACTGGGGAAGACACCTGGGAGAGCCGAGGCACTTGTGCTACAAGATAATTAGAGATTATTATAATCGAAATTTCATTGCCACATCAAACTGTGTCTTTTAGCATTAATTAATCTCCTCTCCCAGCCTCTGAGCACTCTCGGCTCTCGCGCTGTAGGACAGCAGCTTGTCAAACACACCAAAGACTTGCATCTCATTACCTTATCAGAAGGGGCGAGCGGGGAGCCGGGGAGCAGCAGACAGATTCCCCGGCGCAGCCAGGGACGTGAGGACGCCTGCAAACCCGCTCCCTGGTTTGCAAACTTGTCGAACAAGGCGCACAAGGGATCTTCCTCCCCTCGCTGCCCCCCCTCCCTTCCTCTACCTCTCGCCCCCTCCCCGATAAAAGCAGGCCTGGAAAAGATGCTGCTTCCTCGCTGGGAACTCGTCCCGCTCCACTATACGACCTTGAATAAATCCTATAAATGAGAACTGCCATCATCCTCGCAGGGAGCGGGGTCCTCATACCTTGCTTTCCCAAGCGATTTAGGCTCCAAAGAGCCAATGCAACTCTGCTGCTACCTCAGTTACGTTGTAAAAATTCACCTTTAGCATCCCGTTACCAGCCTGATACGTGATACTTACCTCCTTCGGGAGGTTTGGGGAAGGTGCGAGGCTAAATCCAGTTTTCTACGTGAGGTTCACAGCATCTGCTGGATGAGACCAGGCAAGACTGGCCTTGAAGGACCAACTAAGAGGTGGGAAGATGGACCCACCTTGAGACACCTTAAGGAGACCTATTTCAAAAGCTCTCAGCACCTCTGGGGAAAAACAAACAACCCCCACCCCCACCCCCCAAACAAAAAACCCACCTGCAAGGGGAGAAACCTCAGCACAGGAGCCTGGTGCCACGAGCCAGGCACAGGCTGCATCACTTTTAACAGTGGCCGAAGAAACTGGGCACCCTCAGCCCCCCCCCCAGCATCTGGCCGGGGCTGGCAGCAAGGGCTGTGTATATATTGGTGATACGCATGAGATGCTATGTGTTCTAGTCATTGATTCTCCACTGCTTTCATACCTCATCTGAAAATAAATATCCTCTCTCCCTTGTTTCCACCTCTCCACTCCCCCTTTCCCCGTTATTGGCTTTGTGACGGAAGCCTTTAATTTATTCCCCCTGCCATATCTTTGTGCCGCTGTTTTCTTGCGATTTACACCATATATTACCCGCCGTCTTGTGTCATTTAACTCTAGAAAGCACTCGGAGATACAGTTTGCTTGAAGGATGCTGGAGCCATTAATCCTGGTTCCACAGCCCTGCAAGAACGCCCATGGCATTGCCACGTAACCCTCCTTGGCTCCTGCTCTTTTACAGCCATCCCGGCACCCACACCCACTGGCCGGCCCCATTTTAACACCAAATGAGTAAAATCAAGCCCCTCTTGACCACGCATGGTTTCCTCCCCTCCCTATCAGCCAGGCAGAAGCTCGTGGGTGCAAACGGTACCGAGCTCCAGGAGAGCACGGCGGGCAGCTGGATCATGGCAAGCAGAAACCAGTCAATAGAAAGGGGGGTTGTGGGGGAAGGAGGAAAAATTTAATGAAATGAAAAAATGTCATTTTTATTTATCAGAATATTTCCTATTTCC
>NW_008795485.1:2139180-2140208 GCF_000699145.1 Aptenodytes forsteri
CCATCGCAACAGTGACCATCTTCGATCCCTAAAGCCTGAAAACAGTCAACCACCGCGTTTGCCAGCAAGATCCCAGCTCTGCAGCGGGGAGGAACCGGAGGCAGAGCCCTGGGAAGCGCTGACCTTGCCCACCGGCAGAAGCCACCGTTGGACCAGAGTCACCAGCCACAAGGACGTGCGGATCTGCCTCTCGGCAGCCGGGGCAACGCACGCACCGTGCCCACGAGCTCTGCCACCCCAACCCGCCTCTGCAGAGGGATGCTACAGGACGGGCTGCATCCAGCCCTGCTCTTCCCGCAGGCGCTCAACGGCACCAGCTGCCGTCCCCAGCCACGAGCATCTGTCCAAAGGGGAAAACCATCATCCCTTAGAAGGGAGGCAGAGCGGTGCCATCCAGAGCCAGATCCTGCGACAGACCTGTGCCATGACCCGGCCAGGCTCAGGGAATAGCTCCGGTCTGACACTGCAAGGTCAGCTCCTGCCCCAGCTTTGGGAGCTCCCCACCGGCCGTGGCACCTCTCTCGCATCCAGCTTCTGGGTTTCTCTCCCAGGGGAAGCTCCCTCTGGCACAGCTGGGAGGTTTCAGAGCCTGTGCAGAGCAAGAAGGAGCAAGCAGGGATGAATCCCCCTTTCCAGGGGGACACTGGATGCTTGGAGGAGCCAGGGCTGCCTGGCCTGAGCCAGAAGCGCACCGCAGCCCAGCCGCCTGCTTTCCCCTAGCCCTTTGTTCAGATAAAGCCCCTGGCTCAGCAAGATCAGTTTGTTTGGGGTTTTTTTTTGTTGAGGAAGCACAAGCAGAGGTGGAAGGTTAAGTCCACTTAGCTGCTCTTTGCAGGCTCTCCGGCCGGTTTGGCAGATGAGTTCCTGCACAGCAGGCAGCTTTGAGAAATGAATGCAGCTGGCGCTGGCTGCGTCCGTCTGCCCCTGTCCTTTCCCCTCCCTCCCCGAGTGAAACACAGGCCTGTCGATCTGCAGAAAAAAAAACCAGCTTCCCTTTACCCGCTCCCATCCACACCGCAGCCAACTCG
>NW_008795485.1:2140251-2144187 GCF_000699145.1 Aptenodytes forsteri
CCCCCACCACCGATGCTCCCACAATTTAACCAAGAGACGCAGACCCATTTGCTATCCAGCACGGCTCTACCGCGGGAGGGGCGGCAAGGTGGAGAAGGGAGAGAAGTGATTGCAACTAAAAAGGCATTTTTTAATTTTTTTCTTTTAAAAATAAAGCCCTGCCTCTCTTTTCGTTTGGCTCCTTCCCCCGAAATCTCCTCTCTTCTGGCCGTTCTGCTAAGCAGAGCTCCCCAAAGCAGGGGGCTGCATTTTCATATCCCCTCACCTGGGGCTAAGAGCTGTAAAGATGCTTCTCAGTCACAGCTGTACACCCTACCACATCAGCTCAAGTCACTGGGCCATTACTAAACTATTACCAGCTTCTCATGGATTTTTTTCTCCCCCCTGCTTTCCCCAGATGCCGATAGATCTCGCCGGGTCCTCGGAGGGTGCCTGAAGACGGGCTGCATTTTCATATCCCCTCACCTGGGGCTAAGAGCTGTAAAGATGCTTCTCAGTCACAGCTGTACACCCTACCACATCAGCTGAAGTCACTGGGCCATTACTAAACTATTACCAGCTTCTCATGGATTTTTTTCTCCCCCCTGCTTTCCCCAGATGCCGATAGATCTCGCCGGGTCCTCGGAGGGTGCCTGAAGACGTCACCGGCTACAGCAATTCTCAGCTGCTCCTCAGACGGCTCTCCCAGACGGAGAGGCTCGTATTTTAGACAGTCAATTAGCTTTTGTGCTGCACTTTGCATTTTGCAGCAGGCAATGGGCACGCTCGCAGACCCGGGATGTGCCGGGAGCGCTGACAGCCCGCTCACGTCCCGACGCCAGCCCTGCTCTGCCGGTTTGCAATGCACTCCCATCGGGAAAAGCTGCCCTCTGCAAGGCTCTGTCTCCTCCTACCTCCCCTGTGAGGAAGGCAGCCCGAGAGGTGGTGGTGAGACGGGCAGGTTTAGCGATAAAGACATCCCTCACTCCAACGGAGCACAAACCAGCTCCCCGGGGAAGGCAGGCAGAGGAGCGAGGGTCTGGCAGGGCTGCCACAACCCCCTTTCAAATGAGAAAAGCCAGCATGGAAAGGGACACGCGGCACCACCAGAGCCAAACACGCCGGGGATGCAACTCGGGAGCCCCAGCACAAACACCAGCTCTGCTGGGAGAACAAGCACCCGTGGCCTGAGCCGGGGATGTCGACTGCACCAGGAGCCGCCTTGGGCAGAGATGCACAAACACTCATTTCAGCCTCAGCTCTGCACAAAGCCCACGAACAAAGTCCGTGCACGAGCTCTCCTCAACGCAAAGCTCACCAGGAGCTCGGTCTGGGGCAAACTAGTACCCCAAGCAAGCACCGAGCGGTAGATTTGGGCCGGCGCAGTGGGTTGCACGCAGGAAAGCCCCGATGACAAATTGCATCAGCACCGCGACGCCAATTAGCTGCTCCGAGAGGTTAAGACAACGCAAGCCCCATCCCTGCCAGACAGAAGATGCCAAGGGAACGTGTAGTGAAAGGTTTGGCCTCCTTAGCATCTCTCCGAAGTAATTCCACTTGTAACTCATAAAGCTTCCCCAGCCGACTGCACTGTGCTTGCCAGCTCCTGGATGAGACAGACATTTGTATGAGATATACAAAGCCATTTAGCTGTTCAAAAGCTATCAGCACTTACATGCAAGGTTGAAGCAGGACAGATTCTGCTGTATTCAGGGCATCAAAGGGGATTATCCGGGAAACGATAACAGATTTTAATTTAGATCGTCCAAGATGGGTACTGGGGCTGGGGAGGGAGAGCTAGAGGAGGCTAGCTTAGCTCCAGATTGTAAGAGAGGGGGGAGAAAAGAAAAATAAATAAAAAAGGAGAGATAACTAATCGCAAAAGTTGCGTCCAGCAATTTGTCATGCTGACCACGGAGCCTCACACACACGGCAGCCGCGTTGTCGTCCCCCCTGCCTGGACGCCTGCCCGCACTCCTTCCCCACCTAATCCCCCCCACACCCTTCACAATTCCAGGGTGAACACCGAGCCGCAGCCCCCCGCCGCCAAATATTGCCATTTTTCCTGGGCGCAGCCTCTTTTCCCGCTCAGAGATATATTTTCTAGGCAGGAGAGGAAGAGGCTGCCCATCCGGCTGCGACTGCCGAGTATTAGGGAGGACAGGGCAGTCTATCACGGCTTCTGGGTACATTAAGTTCTCCTTTGCAGCGAGATCTCTATATTCCTGTCCTCCCAGCCCGATTTCTCCATGCGGATTTAAAGAGCTCTACACAACGAACACCGCTATATTTCAGACACGCCGCTGCCGCGACACAGGCAGGAGAGCTCGGTTTTACGTACTTTCAGGTATCTAATTTGAGAGGCAGGGTCTAGAGGATTTCCACGCAGGGGAAGGATGGATGGAGGTACCTCCAGAGATGATCGGCGTCAGCGCTTTGGGGGCTGCTTTTTGGAGTCGCTGGAGGCCCTACTAAATTTTGGACACTCCCTCAAAATCAAAACATTTCATTAAAAACCACAAAAAAAGGGGCCCTGGCTTTTAAATTGTTTTAAATGAAGATACGTCGCAAATCCTTCCAGATTGAGGAATAGTTTAAGTCAATCCCAACCCTTGTTTTCTTTTTAGAAGCCGCTATTTGCCTCATGTCCTCTCCTGCCACACGGCTTCTTTGCAGGTTTTGCCTTTCTATTTCCGACAGTCCCAGATGGGATCTATGAATAAAACTAAAGAGGAGCTGGAGATAGGCTTCGAGTCATTAACGCAGCAAATATAGACGCTGCTCAAGATCTAAGGCATGGGGGGGGAGGGGGGAAAGAAAAGCTTCCACCTCTCTTCTCGGGGACGGATCCAGGCTGATGTGAAATGACGCATGCCCACCGACATTAACAGCGCAGAAGGTCTGGTTCTTCCCTTTTAATCCCCAGATAAATTCAGTGTACGCAGGCAGTATATAAAATGCACTCCCTGGGGGTTAGGGGCTTCTGGCTATGCATGGCGCAACTTTCCTGCCCAAAGTGCCCATCTCATGGGTCTGCTCTTGGAGAAAAAGCCCAAATATCCCAAACTGATCTGCTGGATGATGTATCTTTCGCCTATGGAAAGGTGTTTTTTCCATGGAGTTCTGCGGGAACCGGATCCCATGGATGCAACACAAATTTACGCACCGGTTTGACCTGGGTGTCTGCCCAGAGACCTCTGCATCACAGCCACCCATCCCCAAACCACCCGCCCTCGCTCAACACACAGCAGGGATGCGGCTGGCCCCCAGGGCGGGGGGAGACACCCACCAATTTGTCCGAGAGGATATCTCGGAGCTATTTTCGTTCCTGACCATTTTGATCAAAATCCTGGCATTTAGTCAAGAAAACTTCTTGGCAACAATTTCCCACCCAGCTTTGCACGACTGGGCTGCCTGGATGGGTTAGGAGAGGGGATCAAGCCCAAGAAACGCACCCAGCATCCCCCAAAAACCCCCAAAATCCTCCAGCTTCCCAAGCCAACGCTCAGGACAGGTCTGCAAGCACGGCCTTGTGCATGGACTCGCTGTTTATAAAGCTATTGCAAAGCACCCAAAACCAAGAGGGATGAGCCCGCAGCGTGACAACCTGAATGTCACCAGCCCCACTTGTAGGCAGGAAACTCCCATCTGCTTCCAGGCCTCCGAGGTTGACCTGATGTCCAGGTGAGACAACGAGAACCTCAGAAAAGCACCCAAAACCTTGGCAGAAACCCACCCATCGCCCGTGCGGTCCACGGAGAGAATCCTCCGTCCCCCCACCCAGAGCAAACCAGCCATCCGTCCTCGGCTCCCCTTCTCGGCAATTAAAGTAATAAATAAAGGTGAAGGAATCTCATTTCATTTTTAATGCAAAAGGCATGAAAATAGAGAACAAATGGCACCGCTGAGAGGCAAGGGGCCATAATTAAATCCCCCCCTCCTTTTTTTTTTTTTGCT
>NW_008795485.1:2144247-2152000 GCF_000699145.1 Aptenodytes forsteri
GACCACCCCCCCCCGCTTCCCGCCGCCCGCCACTAAATGGAATGAAATGGATTTTTCAAATGTCGTGCTAGTATCCACTTAATAATACATTTTCTTACAGACAGGACAATAACATATATTTTAATCACTTTTCTACAGGCAAATGGAAGGCATGGAAGCCTGGCCTTCACCGGCGCTTGGAAATTATGAATTTTTCAATAACCTTTTCTATTATTCATCCTGTGTTATTCCGTAACATTTCTATGTGAGGAATGTGCTTGCCAGACACTTTATGAATCTCTTCTTTTATTTATTAAACAGCAAGGTGTCTTCCTGAAACCCCTCCTCCCTCCTCTGGAAAGATGTCAGCGGAGCCTGAGCAAGGCTTAAGACATATATAATTACACCTTGGGTTATTAATAATTTCCCTTCCGTAAGAGCGGCTGCGTCAGCAGCTCCCGGGATGCAGCTGGCTCAGCCCCAGGTGGTTTTGGGGGCAGGGAACAAAGACCAAAGTTTAGGGAGCGGGAAGAGGGTAATGGGGTGGGCTCAAGGGAGATGGCCCATAAAAGCATCCTTCCCCGACGCGCCGTAAATGTAGGGAGGGATTCACCGCCGGCGTAAGCCAGCACGGCTCCCTCGTCTCTGGCAGGGCTGAGCCAAATTAGAGCTAAGGGCTGGGTCCGTGGTCTGTGCGTTTGGGAGGAGGGATGCGAAGCCAGCTTTTCATCCCTGGTTCCCATGGGTGCCCTCCACGAGGGTCTGCATCGTGTCCTGCCGGCTAGGACGGCCGGCGGCCAAAAAAAAGAAAAAGAAAAGCCTTTTGCACACCGAAACGCCTTTTGCACACCGAAACGCCGGCGCCCCGCTCTCCCCCAGCGTTTGCAGGGTGACCTGCTGCAGGAGAGACCCCGTAAAGAAAAATAATGCCCTTTTTCACCTCCTTGGTAGCACTGATGCTCTACCTCCTCCCTCCCTCCCTCCCTCCCTCCGCAGCAGGGGGCACGGGCACGTGCTGGGGCTTTGCCGGGTGTTTGCGATGCCGTGTACGGCACAGGAGGGGATCAAAAAAAGGGAAGCACCACTTCCCGACACCTAATACCGGCTTAATTATCTGATGATATCTGCGACTTACGTCCCTTCACAATGCAGAGACCTCGGCAGCTGAAGGCAAAGAGATCCTTTGATGCGAACCAATTAGGAATACAGATCCGACATTCAAGAGAGCTGAATGGTTTACGTGTACGTTAAAATAAAAAAGCAAAGGAAGCGACAAGAAAGACGACCTGGAATTAATCTAAGTGCTGTGCTCATGTATACTCACAAGGTAATGCTTAAAAAGATATATAATTTAGAGGGAATGACCTCTTGGGGGAAGAGCGAGGGTGCTCTTTTTGCAGCAACCAGGACCTTATTATTTTGCAAACGACATCTCCATCGCAAGGCAGAGCCTCTCTCGCTAAAACACGTATGAATAAATGATACGTGGAGGAGCCGCTTTATGCAGATTCTTGGTGGAGATAGAAAGGGGAAAAAAAAAAAAGAGAGAAAATTAAGGCATAGATTTCCCATGATGTTCCCGCTCCCATCCCCAAGGTTCAGATACGAGGACCATTTTGGAATTAAAAAAGAAATAAATAAGCAAAATAAAATGATAGAAAAACACCACCTGAAGGTCTGCACATAGAAAGAGGGAGAAGGAATTTAAAAAATGTGCTGATGGACCTAAAAGCAGCTTTGGCAGCATAGCTCGAAGCAGGCCACAGCAGCGAGAGACCATCCCTAGGCATGGTCCTGGTTGAGCATCTGGGCACCTTATCCCACACACGGAGAAATCGAGTTCACGGGGCGAGCCAAACTCAGATCCGAACCCCGATTCCTCCATCCGCGCTCAGTATCTTTAATCAGATTATCTCTCCTGCCCGTCGCAAGGACACAAGGAAGGATGTCGCCCCAGTCGCGGCCAGGAGCTTGTTTCATACCTGCTCAAATACTGATAACTCGTAGTCCCGCAGCCTCAGGTGGCTGCAGGCTAACACTTGGCAAAATATTTCTCTGATAACTGCTTGTAATCAGTATGGGAAAACAGCCCCACCGAACCCAGCAAAAAAAAAAAAAAAAAAAAGAAAATAAATTTAAAAAAAAGCAACTGTGAGAAAAGGACAGTGGCAGGGACAGTAACGGATTTTCAGGGGCGGGAAATGCTTTTGCCCAACTTTTTGTTGTTGCAACAGGGGGCTGGAATTGGAGGAATTGATTGCAGGGCAAGGAAGCGGCTCGACGCGCCGAGGCCAGCGTGCCAGCCGGGAGAGCACGTCCCCACGCCAGGGTCCTCTCTAGACAGCTCCCCCCCCCCCCAAAAAAAAAAAAAAAAAAAAGAAAATAAAATAAAAAGAAAATAAATTTTAAAAAAAGCAACTGTGAGAAAAGGACAGTGGCAGGGACAGTAACGGATTTTCAGGGGCGGGAAATGCTTTTGCCCAACTTTTTGTTGTTGCAACAGGGGGCTGGAATTGGAGGAATTGATTGCAGGGCAAGGAAGCGGCTCGACGCGCCGAGGCCAGCGTGCCAGCCGGGAGAGCACGTCCCCACGCCAGGGTCCTCTCTAGACAGCTCCCCCCCCCCCCAAAAAAAAAAGAAATAAAAATCATTCTTCCTACTATTGTTACTGACATCGTGGTAACATTGAGAATCCACGAGACAGAGCCAGGGTCCTACCGCCCAAAAAAACCCCAACTAAAATAAGCAAAAATTCCAAGAAACTAATTTCTTCCTATATCTTGCAGATGAGGAGGAGGTCCACAAAGAACTACCAGGTAGGTGCCATCACCAGGACAGTAGAGCCTGCTGCTGAGGCAGAAACCTTGCATATTTTACGCCAGGTGTGAAATGGAGTGACTGTGGGTGCGGTGGCACAGATTCCCCAATGCCCTCATTAGGCAGAATTCATATTTCATGCCCAGCGCTGGTTACTTTTAAACTTGCAAATCTAACGTGAGCAGAAAGCTGAGAAGACGAGCGGCTCCAGCCAGGGTGGGGAGAAAGCAAGGTCCATGGCCAACGGCGGCATGGGGGGAGAAGCGGGGCACGAGGAGGGCTGGGGCAGGCCGGGAGCGCTATGAACAAGGGCAAGCGCAGTCCCCAGTGTCAATGCCGTCGGTGAGCAGCAGCGTTGCCCAGGACAGCCAGGAACCTCGCAACGTCCCAGCATCCACCCTCAGCAGGGTTGGGAGAAGGGAGTGATTGCTTAGGGGAGGATTTCCAGGCAGATAGAGGAAGGGGTGGCTCAGAGATGGGAGAAGGAAGCCTCCTCAAGATGATGGGATCGCCACCCTTGTGCACCCTTCTAAAGCAGCATCAGCATGGAAGACTAACCTGGTTTTCCCAATCCCACAGGCATTTCTGGACACCTAGCAACAGATGCTCCCGAGCGTACGTACTCAACTGCAGTCACCTCTGCAAGTCTGCCAAAAGCACAGCATTGAGGGCCACCCAAAATTGAGGTCTCCCAAATCCCAACCCGTTGCCTCTCCTCTCCGGCTTTTTCCTCGCTATACGTGGTTCTGGCAATTGGGTTCAGCCTCAGCTAGCGGAAAGCAAAGGCTCGCTGGTGAACCTCAGGACAACTGGGAGTCCCCAGCAAAATGAAATGAAGGTACCAGGGGCTGTGATGGCCAACATCTTCAGAAGGATCTGGTGGATCTGGCTCCACGTAGGTAACCAAAAGAAACAGATTTTCCAACGTGCTCAAGAAGTTGGCTGTCGAGTTCCTCGGAAACGCAGGAATCTGTCCAGCTGTCCAAGCTGAGCACTTTGGAAAATGCAGACTGAACTAAGCACTTGGAAAACAGCTTCCAAGTATCTCTGAAGCTTTACCCTTAAATGACAGTCACCGGCAGCTCCAACTTTTTAATGGCACCCAAAGTATTTTTAGCCTAGTTTCCTCCTGAGGAAATGAGGCTTACCCGCCGGCAGTGCCTGCCCAGCTGTTTCCTTTCTCCATCTCTAGTGATTTCTAAACCTTATAACCCATTGCAATAAAATCTGATAGAAGGACACATTTATCTCCAAGATACAAGTTTGGGGAAAATAGGAAGCTAGTCAGATGAAAGATACTATTAATGCTCTTACCGAGAGAAAGGCAGCAATGTGAATTCAACTTTTCTTAGACATCAGAAAATCTAGCATGAGTTCGCTCTCGAGACACAGACACTCAGGGATCCAGGAATAATTATTTCTGCTGCTCAAGGAAGTAGCTGTATGGTTTTTATATATATGAAATCAACACCAGAATATTTGCCTGGATAAACTAATCGAAATTGCTTGTTGGATGAGTTCACTGGCTATAAAACCCTGCAGTTACAAGGTATAATTACAGCAGCTTTTATTTTCCTCAACAAAAAAAGTCTTCATTAAAACAGAGTTAAGGTTGTAAACAGATCATTAATTTATAACAACATTATCAGATGGGTTACAGTTATTAAAAGAGCACACACCGAAGAGCCAAGAAACCGAGGACTGAAGGTTAAAACAAGCTGAAATTTGGAAAGCTGGGTTTCATAAATATCACAGCCACAGCCTGATCAGCAGCAGGGCTAATGCAGCAAGGACACACGGAGAGATCTGCATTACAGATGGGCTGGTAGGAGGCACGGCGCAGCGGGGAGATGCTTCGATAACATGCGTGGGAGCGATGGGCACGGCGCTTCCCCGGGAGATCTGCCCCTCCGAACAAGGCAGGCACAGCCCAGCAGGTACCCAGGAGGCTGATGCTCACCCTGGATGACACCTCCTGAGCCCTTTTTGGGCTGCAACTCATCTCACACAGAGGCACGGACTATACCCCGAGGCATTGAACCCAACGGGGGTCTGCCCAGCTAAGCCAGCCCCACGTGAAACTTTCCAGGTGACCAGGCAATGCCCCAGAGCAGCGACAGTCACGGGGACTACACCAGGGGACACAGAGCAAAGCTACTCTTCTCTTTTGGAGGAAATCTCATTTTAATTGCCTATGGAGAGCAAAGACCAATGCCACCACTGAATCACAGCAGATAAGGACCACGATGAGATTTCAGCCCGTGAATTAAGGACCTGGCACATCCCCTTACTGCTCAATTCAAGCAAAGGTTTCTCCTAGAAGGGCAGCAGACAAGAGCTAACAGAAAATGAGGGCGAGGAGGGGAAAATCACAAGTATTCAGAGAAAATAAGGTTTCTTCAGCTGCATGCTTTCCCTCCAAACCTTGTGTTTGCATTTCTTTTATCCTTTACTTTTATTTTAAGTACCAAGCATTAGCTATCTCCCCAAAAGTCCTGGAGGAGCCAAGCGAGCTGGTGTGAATGACCCAGCAAGGAAGAGACAAGCATCCCAGGTGGCCCCGACCGCGGGGCAAATCCGGGACTTGGTGCCTTGCCACAAAGCAGGGCACAGGCACAACCGATTGCCTCCCGGCCATGGCTCGGGGCCTCCTGCTTCCCTTGAAACTTGCTTCAGGCCTGATTTCAGTGCATCGAGTAGAAAAAGAGAGAGAGACAGAGAAATACAACCCTGAAAAACCTTTGAAAGCCTGCACAGCTCTCCCTTGATGGCACATTGTTAAAAGGGATGTTATTCTGAGGGGACACTGTGAATCTATACAGTCAATGCTCCAGCACTTTAGTGGCAAAACAACTCAATAGCCCCAATTGACTGCATGAAATTCTATCATTTTACCACCATAAAGAAAGAAGGCAGGAGAAAAAATAAGTAAGACACTATATTGCATTTGCTTTCGTTAGCTCCCTCTGCAAGAGTGTCTCAATCCCTGTCCTTAGCACAATATGAGCCAACTCCTAAGTGGCTACAAAAAAAAAAAGCCAAACACATCCAAAACGCTTTCCCCACACTCCAGAGCTATTCTCATGACTATGCCAAAAAGAACAGCCTTGGCGGCATATAGAAACAGCATCATCCCCAGCCAGCTGCCTTGATTACCACCTTCCCTCTGATGAAGATGATGCGGGACATGATTAAAGATGCTCTGCAAAGACACAGAAGTAACAGATGAGAACTTTTTGCCTCCTTTCCCCAGCTAGGTCACTAGGTGTTCCTCCTCAGCGGCTGATTTCTTATTCCAGATTTGTCTGGACCCTGCTCTTCATCAGCAGAAGAGCTCTGAGACCGCCAGCGCCTCGATTGTTCCTCTCCTGCTGATTGGGCTTTGTGGCTCTCGGAGAGCTTCTGCTTGATGGCAGGAGTCTGTCTGCACCCTCCATCGTCTGGCGTTTAAGGGAGCTCGAAGGGATCATGGAGGGTTCAAGAGCATCGCGAGGAACCAGAGAGTATTATTTTCTTAAAGCAAAACCCCTGCCCTGGCTTCTTTTTACCCCTTTGTTCCTGCCATGCATTCAGGAATTCAGCTGCTTTCACCACAGCGGCTAGGAAACGCGCCAATAACCACGAGCTGTCCTTGATACATCCCCACGAGGGAGGGAAAAGATGCTTTTACTTTGAGTAGCACAACCTAGCAGACAGGTCACCGGGCCGAGACAGCAGCCAGGCGCCTGGCTCCCTCCCCACGCGCTGCGGCATGACTTTGGGCAAGTCACCGCACTTCTCCGGTTCCCCTTTTGTTTTTCCTTTCCTCTTGCCCTTCTCTGCCATCTGACGCGCGGGCTGTTCCCTTGTCCCCTGTCCAAACTCCAGCCGCTGCATCGCTCCCTGCAAGTGCTAATGAGCGATGCCACCAGAACCTGGACGTGCAGGGCTGAATATCTGTGCTGCCACTAAAACCTCTGGATTTAGGGGTCTGCAGGCATGGGAACAGCACAGGCAGGGGGGCTTTGCCTCAGTCCCCCAGCATCCCCTCCCCTTCCAGCCCTCTGCCCACCCCAACAGCCTCTCCCCAGCCCCAGGGTCCATCTCCATCCCGTGGCAGCCTGTATTACACCAAGTCAGACTGTGGGACAGAGCAGCAGCTCGAGTCCTGCCTGCACCAGCGCCATCGATGTCAGGAGAGACTGCGCTGACTTGTGCAGCCTCCTCTGTTCGAGGCAGGACCTGCCGGGATTTCTCATCGCGAGCAATTGATATTCTACCGAGCATCTTTGGAAAATAAACTGCAAACAAGACGCTGCAGGCTATAAAATCGCTCCCTCTCCTTTGCTTTAGATCGCAGCTTAATAAAAGCGTAACACAAGCCAGCCGAGGAAACCGCCGCACTTTGCCCAACCACATCATCCCTCAGTGTATTATTAATCGGTTTCAAGTTGTACCACTGTTTCCTGGGGCGGGAAGGAGAAGGGGCTCTCCGGTTGCGGAGGAGACAGTCTTTTCCTTTTGGGATTCGGCAAGAAAAAAAAGTCTCACTTAACAGAGCAGCGGAGAAAAAGAGTGGCACTTACACTTCTGGTTCCCCGCGTTGCTCATGGTGAGGATCGATATGAAAAGTCATTTGGGGCTTATCTCTGCCAAAGGACACAAATGAAGGCAGGTTCTTCCAGCCCCAAGCTGGAGAAGAGGTTTCAGTCAACGCCGGTGGAAACAGCATCGCTGCCCGGCGGGAAGATGGGGAAAACGAGGCGCGGAGCCAGACACCCCGACACAGAGCAGGCTGTTAACACCGCTCATCTCCCACCCACACCTGCAAGTCCCACGCGTGGACCAAAGGGTTTGCTGAGTCCCTGGGACTCAGCCCCCCCCTCGAAGGGCAGCAGAGCCGAGATCCCAGGGGTCCCTCGGTGGTCACAGCAAGCAGCCCCGACCCTCCAGCTTTCTTGGAGCTGTGCTCAGCCCT
>NW_008795485.1:2152191-2155185 GCF_000699145.1 Aptenodytes forsteri
CCAAGCAGCCCCGACCCTCCAGCTTTCTCGGAGCTGTGCTCAGCCCTCCCCCCCCCCAGGGAGCTCTCCCCACCCAGGCAGCCTGTTGCAAGCCCGACCAGTATTGCAAGTCCATTTTTGAGAGCCGAGTGGCGCCCTGAGTGGTACCCAGGCGTTTGACAGCAGGGCAGCTGATCTCTCTCACCCAGAGCTTTCCCCCACCTCTCCCTTGCTTCGTGCTGGGTCCCCGCTCAGTTTGCAAGCAGCTTAGTGCAGGGGTCTCCTCCCAGGGCCCTGAGCTTTGCACGCTCCTGACTGCCACAACAAATAATGCCGGCAAGAACAATAATACAGAGCTTCGCAACCTCTTCCTGGACCTCAGCGTGGATTCGGTTTTAGGCACACGCAGACTCCTCTCCAAAAGCTCCCGGATTGGACTTAGCAGCTCCCTGGGTGCTGCAGAGCCCGTTAGAGAGCAGCTCCGAGACGCTGAGCGCTCCCGTCTGTAGGGTTTCTGCATCGCCCAAGCCCCTGCACGAGGAAGGTTTTAGCCCGTGGCCGGGCAGAGAGGCATGTGAAGGCAGAGAGCAGCCGTCACAGCCCTGGGAGCGGCACGGGGAGGAGACCAACAGGCTGCTGCAGAGACTTCCAATAATTTTTCACTCCCACTGAAAAAGTACAATATATTGTCTATTTGGGAGCAGTTTAAGTTGGTTCATTTCACACAGTAAATTAATCTGATTTCTTTAATAGGGGATTTTTATTTGGTGTCAAGCCCCAACTGTTATACCAAATACCGTGCCCTGGGACTCCAGCTATTAAACTTTCTCTGAGCTATATGCATACCGAGCAGAAAGCGCTGCCAGACGCACTGCTGGGGCAGCAGCCTCGGTGACACTTTGAAATAATGGCTCAATCATTTCTAAACGCCTCAGCTATTTACTGCTGCCACCTGACCCAGGAGATTTCTCGAAGCAAAGCCGCTTTTTAGATTTACCAAATGGAAAACAAGGCATCGGGAGCCTCCCCGAGTGCAGACCCTTCCCCAGCTCCTGCGGGGATGCTGAGGGCAGCTCAGTGCTGCTCTCCAACCACGCAGCATACAAATTCGCTCTAGGATGAGATAAAACACTAAAACCCCTTACGTGTCCTGGCCAGGAAGAATATCAAGGTTTTCCTCTTCTGGCAGGGCTCGGTCTGGACTTTCTTTCAAACAGCTATTGCAGTCCAGATGGGAGCTCAGCTCCCTTTGCTGGAAATTGGTACTCTCTGTGCCAGGGATGAAATGAGGCCCTTCTGCAGGCTGCGGTCAGGCCGTTTCCAGTTGTGCGAATAACGGCATGGAGCCGGCAGCCCGCTCGCCCCCTCAGCTCTCCGCCACAGCAAACGGGGCTCCACGCCGCTTTAATGGGGCCAGAACCAGCGGCCGAGCCAGGAGGTTGCCAGCCCTTGCTCTGCGAGCAGACAGGCACCGTCTTTCGCAATTAAAAAAAAACCAAAAACACCCTGAGACTTACAGTAATTCCCGAGGGATGAAAAGTTAGCTCTTGGGAAGCAGGGGTGTGGTACGTTTTTTCCCCCTCCACAAAAAAAACCCAAGCTCAAAGCTGCACCCCACGGCACACGGCAAAGCGAGGGCACTGAGCAGATACTGCCCCGCAAGGCTGCCCGCTACGGCGCAGCCCAGCCCCAATGCCGAAATCCCCCCGCTCCGGGGGGTGGGGGGGAAGGGGGGGGACAGGCTCCCCTTCTGCCCCGCTCCCCTCTCTGTAACGCCTCCCATCCCGCACCGCTCCGGCAGCCGTCGCCTCGGCATCCAGCCGCTCTGCTCCAATCCACGCCTGGTTTAACAGCTGATAAATGCCCCCAGTTAATTTTTCTCCTCTACCCCTATCTGGGGTGCTGCTGACATTTTGATATTTCCCGGTGAGATTATCCTTCACATAATGAATTTTCTCCCCAGCCCCTCCTTTTTCCTGTGCCTTTTAGCTTTGCTGGCGCACACGCTCTCTCAACTCTGCCAACTCCAGGAGCATGCCCGACAGAAGATGAATCGCCCAGAGACTCCTGGTGCATCCTTCTTTACACTTCACGTCTTCCCATCGCCGATGAGAAATAGCTTTTTTCCTCATCCATCATAAGTCAGCGTGACAAGGCTGCCGTTCTCCAGCACTGCATCGCTGTATCATGCGCCCCTCCGTCCCGCTTGGCTGAGCACCCCGCGAGCATCTGGGACCTTTCCGAAGTGCTTTCAGTTGTATCGGGGATTTGGGCACCAAGGAAAAGTTATTTCCGAACTCTTCCCTTCCTCCAAATTGCTCCCTCCCTCTTGGGCTGCGCCCCAGGAACATGCTGCGTGGCTCAGGCGGTGTTAGCGCTAAGGAGAAGTGATGTTGAAAGGGGAAACTGAGGCACAGAGCACCTTCCTTGACTCCCATGAGGTCTGACTGTGCCGGTGGCAGAACCGGCAATAAATATCCGCAGATCTTGCCTTTCCACCCTGCACAAAGCCAGCACTGCTTCAGTAACCACCTCCCAGCACAGCCAGAAAGCAGCCGTGACCCCACAGCTCACTGGGAACCTTGCCTTTGCCAGACTAAAGCACCCTCAAGACCCCCTTTCTGCCCCCAAACCGTGAAACGCAACCCCAAACTAAACACATGCGCATGCACAGAAAATGCTCGTGCTATTAAATAGAAGTGCTTCCCAGAATCCGAGTGATGGCGTCAAAACTAAAAAATGAAAAGGTAAAATTGTCAGTTCTCATCTCTTTTGTAAACTCCAAGGGTTTCATTTCAATTTTTCCTCCTGCAGCATTTGTCAAAACAGAGCATTTCTGCCTCAGATTGTGCTGGTGTTGGCCGGGATAGAGTTAATTTTCTTCCCAGTAGCTAGCATGGGGGGATGTTTTGGATTTGTGCTGGAAACAGTGCTGATAACACAGGGATGTTTTCATTGCTGCTGAGCAGTGCTGACATTGAGTCAAGGCCTTTTCTGCCTCTCACCCCACCCCAC
>NW_008795485.1:2155636-2168474 GCF_000699145.1 Aptenodytes forsteri
GGGGGGTGAGCGAGCGGCTGGGTGGGGCTTAGTAGCCGGCTGGGGTTAAACCATGACACAGATACAATTTGATACGGACACTTCCCTATTTCTGACACAGGATATTTTTCCGACAACTTCCACTTATTCAGAAATTTCTCTCGGGCCTGGGCCAGAGGGAATTTGGGGTGGGGGAATCACCTACTGTGAATTCAGCCAACACGAAGGCCATCAGAAAGCCGGACCCTCCCACAGCAGTTACGAGCAACCCGCTGCTTTTCACCCCGCGCTGAGCATCCTTCCTCGGCAAGCCAGTTTGCAAGAGCACGACAGCGGCACTGGGGTGGTTTCGGACTGAAGATACCGGGGCAAACGGGCAAAACGAGAGGCAGGCGAGGGTCAGATGGCTCTGCATTGCATGCTACAACCCGGCCCTGCATCAGAGCTCCTTTCCGTGACAATTGCAGGTAACTTCACGCCAAACCATCAAAGAAATGGGAGGGAAAGCTGTCCGAAAGAGATGGAGAAGGAACGGCTTAGCAGTAAGCCATTGGGCTTGGACCCCCATGAGCAGGCTCCCCTCTGGGCTCTGCTGTGCACGCCCAGGTAAGTCACTGCATTTTGCGCTTTCGCCCTAAAACCGGTGGCAATAAAGCATGTGGCGATGGGGCCGCAGGAGCTCCCTTTCCACACCTGGTCCCTACAAAACCTGTCCCCCCCCAGCGAAGCCACGCACAGTTTGGAGACCTGCAGCGAAGGTGACTCCGTGGGTCCCGCGGCAGAAGCGGGGAAAAGCCCTCATTTGTCATTCCCAAGACAGGCGGCTCAGCTAGGAAAAGAAGATTTAACTATGTTTGCTTCAAAACCCCAAAATGAGTTCCCTCCCATCTGCTGAGAGAGATTGATCTCCTAAGTCAGCTGTAAATCGCCTGAGAACTCCCTCGGAGCATTTAGGCAAGAGAGGAAGGAGGCAGGGAATCACGCTCCTCTCTTAGGGTTCACGCCCTGCAAGGACACTGCCTGTAAGCACACTAATTATCCAGCACCCTTCTCAGTTATAACGATTTCAGCTTGTCAGTTCACTTTCTCATTTCTTTTATCTGCAGGTAAAGATCTTTCCACCCCAAAATGAGAATCCCGGTTCCCTAAAAGCCTGCAGAGCTCCTTATTCAACTTCCTAAACAGTGCTGAGTCAGCATTACGGGGAGGGGGGAAATCCCTCTCCCATCACCGAGGTCGCAGGTTGGGAGGAACTTGGCGCCACTTCTGAGCACCGGACAGCATCGCAAGACGGAGAGGAGCTTCTAGCAATGAAGCTGTAAGCAGGGAGATGGAGTAAATGCGGAGTAATTAGCGGACATCAAACACCATGCCAAATTGTGTGTGTTTGCAGGCCATCCAAAACCCAAAGATATCCAACTGCCAATACTTCAAAGTTACAAAGGCAATATATATATATATCTATACATATATCTATTTTTAAACTCTCAGGCTCATTAGTCAAGTTCAAGCTGCGTTGCTTTACTACCAAGGCTCTGGTGATGCCATTTTTATTCCCTACTGGTATCTGATTTTTTTTCTTTACTTTTGCGAGTTAGTTTTCAAAGAGACATGCTCAAAACTCGCTTTCTGTAAATCCGTATTAATGGCAACCAGTTCCGTGCAAACCTGTGGACGATGCTCACAGTATTGTCGATCCCAAACCTTCAGCAGGAGTCTAGTCCTCAAAAATCAGGAGACTTGAAAATACTGGGGTGTCTTTTCCTTTTAATAACACCTTTCTAACCTTAAAAACTGCGTTACGTCCATGCTTTTGCGTTGTTTCCACCTCGTGGAAGAGGAGATCTCTCCACGGCATTACCAAAATCCAACAGACGATTGCAAAGTACTACGTAAGGGCAACTGCGCAGGCTGGACACTTAGAGACCCTGGGAGAGGAATCCGAGCTTCTGAATTTTGCTGTGGCAATACCTGCTGAATGTAAACTGCAAAATAACTAGGGACTTGAGACGCTCATAGCTATTTGAAATAGCAGGACAAAAAAATAACTCTTTTCTGTGAACAATCACCAAAACAAATCACTCCGGAACATATGCTCAGGCAAATTAGGAGGAAAACCAGAGAGACGCACAGGCCAGCCACATTAGATGCAACACAAGAGGTACAAACTTCCAAAACGAATAGATTCTGCTCAGTCCTGCCGAGCCCAGGAGAGGGGCAGAGGGTAACCGAGGAGGTGGGAGTCAGGGGGCATTTGGGGAAGCAGTCACGAGCCACGACGAGCTCACGGTGCGCATCCAGCCCTCTCCCACTGCTCACCCACCCGCTGCAGGCGGGTAGCAGGAGAGGTGGTGCAGGCACCGGCGCCTGTTCAATATAATTTCTGGCAAGCTCAAACGTTTTGGCAATGCTACTGGGACATGCATAAAACATAGCAAGCTCTGCCTCAACCCCAGCAGGAGTTATTAGCTGCATTAGCACCGCAATCTGAATTTTATCTCCCCCAGGACAAACGCAATTGCTAGCGCTGCAGGAGGTCCAGAGGACCCAGATTTACATCTCTCCAACCGGGACGTTTAGAGCAAGAGGCGAGATGTCCATCTCACCCTACGTAAAACCTTCCCTGCCTTGGCGGCTGATAGACACGCTTGAGATGGTGACAGCACGATGCCAGGCTCCCACCCGCCCGCATCAAGCACTTACATTGCAAGGGCAGGATGGGGACCCGGGAGTCCTGATCCTTCTACTTTCAGATAAAACCCCCAGATCTCGAAAAGAAACATCCCTACAGACCTTGCAGCAGTCCCAAATCCTGCATTTGAAGAGGACAGGCACCGTTGACCGCATCTGCCCCAGCTGAGCCAGCCCACCACCTCCAACCATGTCCCCATCCTCACCCACGTGGGTGCAGGAGGCAATACCCGTATTGCACCAGTGCCTCCCACCTCGCCTCCCCCTGCAAAGCCCCGACAGGGCCCGTGGTGCCCGGCTGTGGGGGATAAAGAGCTGGAGACAGACGTGGGGAGGGAAAGTCTCCCGGAAGAACGTGATGGAAGCTGTCATGTGTCACCGAGCCGCAGCCACCAAGGCTAATTGAGCCTTCAGGCCTCACTCCTCCCGATGATGGGAACGGGTGAGATTAATGAACAGAACCAACCTTCCCCCCCCTTTTTCTTTTTTTACGATTCTTTCTTCCTAGCGATGTTTGAGCACAGCAGCAGAACTAGGATCAATGAGGGGAAAATGTAGATAATAACTGGCCTTTAAGAAGACATCTGGGACCTGCATGTCCTGCTCAACTACAGATCCCAATCCTGCCTGATGAGCATAATTTCGACACACGGTCCCCTTGACTCCTGCAAAGCGGCTCCATCGCTGGAAAGAGGCCAACGACTGGCGTTGCTTCAGGGACTGAGGTCACCCCTCGGTCCTCCCCATCAGGAAGGAAACAAGGATCTTGGCTTTATGGGGCAGCAGGAGGGATGGCTGGCAGCCGACCCCAGCACACAGAAGGCTCCCGACCCATCCATCACTTCTGGGAATGTGTTCAAGCTCTGCAATATCATATCCAATATTAGCACCCACCAGCCAGTGCAGTATAGATGTAATTAAGATTTGCGGAGGAGCCAATTGCCATTGCCACTGGGACAGCTCGGGGTTTTGAAGCAACCTTCAGCTGCAGACCAGGGATGGGAGGAAGAACGCAGTCTGATGGGTCGGGTCCGTGAGCAGCGTCATCTCCAGCCAGAGCTAAAACCGCCCACGCCGGCCAAAGCAACTGCACAGCTACCGACCCAGAACAAGCTCCTTGGACTTATCCCGAGTGGCTTCAGCTTCTCAGAGCCATGTCTATCCCGGTAGGAAGGCAGCGCAGCCCTCCCAAGATAAGCAGCCACCCCATCCGCAGCTTGGGCGCCCGCTTGAAGAGAGGGCAGAGGGAAGGGGGCAGCACGGCGAGGATTGCGACCCGCTTGCAAACCCGGACTTCTGCATCACGCAACATCTTAGCTGAATACCCAAGCAGGCTGGGGCGGCGCGGCGCTGCTCGGGGACGCCTTCGACCCGAAGCGCCGGTTATTACGCAAGCCAGGCAGCTTTCGTGACAATTAGGCGTCTCTCGGAGGCGGCGCAGGTGGCTGGCTGCCTGCACCTGGGGCTACGCGCAGTGCCGCTCTCAGGGCTGCCGCCATGGGAAACTGGGGGCTGGTTTGGGGGAGCCGCTCCCCTTGCCTCACTTTTTCCAACTGCCCTCCTGCCTCAGAGGGTGGTATCAGGACCGCAAATCACTTCAAGATCCCGCATGACTTATTGCGGCTCTTTTCCACGAACCTCAATCACGGTGCGAAAGAGAGCCAGCCCCGCTAAGGAAGCCACCCGAGACAGGACAAGCACCGGCCGCGCGGAGAAGATCTGACTTAATTCAGCTCCCGGCCACCAAAGGCGTCCCGAGTCCTGGCTCACGCCCTCTCCCATCGCATCAAGGCACTAATCAGCTTCGAGTGCCGATTTCACACGACTTCTGGAGGCAAGCGGGCTCACTGGCAGGAGCGTGGACACGGACTCCTTCAGACCTCCCTCTCTCTTCATCAGAGTTACTGTTTTGGGTGATGATGAAGCAGGGGAATTGATTTGAAGCCTAATGAATAATCAGCCACCATCAATAATTGTAATCACTAATCTGGTGCAATTAGAGGCAATTATAATAAATGCAATTTCCTCCCGAGCTGCTAACGAACTGCAAAAATATGAATTGACTTGAACTGGCTGCCTCTGATTTATGCAGTCCCAAGATCAAGGATCCCATTATGCCACCGAAGGCTCTTAAAGGGACAGGGAAGTTGTTTTGTCCTCCTTCTCCATCCCACCCTCCCAGCAAAGCCACCAAACGTTGCAAGGAGTCCTAAAACAGCATCAGGAAAAGGATGAAATCCCTTTTTATTCTCCTCTTTCCCTCCACGTGAGACCCATCACATCAACGTACATACAAGTCCCACATTAGCTCCTGCAGACCAAGGATTATATGTGCGAGGAGAGGTGCCACACGCCACGTCCGTGTGCGTGGAGAGATTGCCACCTATTGGCACGTCCACACGGGCGATGGAGAAGACAGCATCATCCGCAGACCCAGATCAGCAGTTCAAGCAGCAGGTTCTCGTCATTTTGGAGCTGAAGCAGCCGATTTCAAGTTGCCTATTATCCTTACAATGCCGTTTAAAGGCACTATTTCAAAGTACCTTTTAATTTCAAGCGCCCGGGATGACACGCACAGCCTCAATTTGAAAAGGTGATAAGCGCAAGGGTGGGATCTCATGACAGTTTTTGAGATGAAAAGCGAGCTCACGAGCACTTTTTCCTCCCAAACGCAACAGAAAGTGAAAGATCTTGAAGAAAAGCACAAACCACTTCCCGAAACAGAAGAGCTGAATTCAACGGAAGAGTTGATTTGAAAACGCCAAAAGGAACCACTTCAGGGATTTTTGGCAGGTCCCAACTTCTCCATCAATGTGGCAACTCGTCAAAACTGGATTTTGCCAATAAAAGGTTCAATTCCTACTAAAGTGGTTCTAATGTAGATATACGTTAGATTTCTAGTCTCAAAACACATCTGATGACACACCAGGAGGAAATAGCTGTCACCGGGCAGGTACGTACACCACGGCGCTGTATTTTTACAGTCTGTCAATCCCGAGGCTGGAGAGATGTTAAACCAGCCCTCTCGGGCATGCAAATAAGCGTGCCTCTATGAGCAACCCCCCTACTCAATACCAGCTATTATTCTCCTCGGAGTCAATAGCTTCCACTCTCACGTCGGTAAATCTTGATACTCACCTCCACAGAAATCAATAGCTGCCTATTACTGGTCTGTAATTGTTACAAAAATTAAATCAAGGGTCAATAAAGGAAAGGAACAAGTCTATTGTGGCGGCACAAGAATTTCAAACGCCAAGTATTTCACTGACCAATTATCCAGTACTCTTGACTTTTGCTAATAATATTTATTATTCGGGCAACTGCAATGCCTAGAAGGCTCAACCTCCGCTTTGGATGCAAAGCTCTGTACGAGGAACAGAACTACCGCCACTGCCCAATTTGCTTGCAAGGCAGACCACCAACTGTATTGTGTAGAAACGGGTACAAACTGCTGTGGAAACGACCACTGCAATAAGTCCGGGTCCAAAACTAACCACTAAGTGGGCTCTGAGAAATTAAAAGACGAATGAGATACTCATTCCCATAGGAAATAAAAGTCGGCGATAACTGGTAGAAGCTGGTGACATTTCTTCTGAGTGTATTTTGGAAATGCAGACTGGGTTTCTGCACAAAATAACTACTTTTGTGGAGGTTATTTGGATGAAATTCTCCTTAAGAAAGGAAAAAAATTAGCAGAGAAAGAGATTAAAAAATCCTTTGTAATTTCCACCTGAAGCAGTTCCAGAGGGTTGGTTTGCTCTCTGTTCTTCATTTATTTATGTCTTGCAGTGAAAAAAAGAGGAAAAATAGCGGGGAAATTAGAGCAGGTCTCAATGTCTTTGAAAATAAAAAATAATTGTCATTTCTGACCTGTGTCAGTCCTTGCTGATAATTTCTGAGGAGAGGCTTAAAGGGCCATGAAAGTTGCCCCGGAGCCGCCCCCTCCCCGCGACGGAACGGTGGTTAATGCACATTGCCCCTCGGGGGGGAAAAAAAAAATCAGCTTTCCAGTTTTCACATACGTTTGGAGAGGCTCTGGCCTGGAGATTTCTCCTGCCTCATTCGCCACCTGCCTTCTGGTCTTTAAAAATTTTCAAGCTTCCCATAAATCCAGCACGTTTATTTCATGCAAAGGTCCCCATCAACACAGAAACCGAAGCAGCAGCAGGGAGCGTGCCACAGACCTTCTGCACAGAGCTCACAGGGCTAAAAGCATTTAGACTCATTTATGAAAACCCTTGGGGATTTAGCTAAGAAGGCCTAGGGTCTCTTTTGCTTCTCCTCTTCTATCGATGTCTGCTTACCACCCACCCTTCAAATGCACGGAACCTAAACATTTCCAAACCGCTCTATTCCCATGTGTACATCCCCCCCCAAAACAAAGCAGAGGCTGCATTTGTGCTTCAGGGTTTTATGCCCAAGCAAGGATCTAAAATAAAGCCATCACATAAAACCACGGAGAACACACAACCGCAGAAAAAAACCACAAAACAAAACCCACCTTAACAGATTCTATTTAATTACCCAGCGACAAACGCTGCCGCCACCCTAAAGATGCAGGAGTAGCGCAGGCGTCTCCAAACCCTCGCATCCACCGCTGAAATTGCCAATTGCAAAACGTTCTTCCCCCCTGCGGCACAAAACAAGTTATAAATATGGAAATCCGTAAAGCCAGCGAAAACAGGGACTCCACCGTCTCACGCCAACAAAGTACAGCGCGGCTTTGTAAGGAAATGAGCAGGTTTATTCCTTCGCTGAGCTTTGATGAATTCCTTACGGTTTCGTGTTATTGCCGGTCCATCACCGGCGGAGACGCGGGGAGGAGAGAGATGGCGGGTGGGTGCACCGAGGGATGCGGCGAAGCATCCTCACCCTCCACAAACCCACCCCGTCACGAGTTTGTAGGTTTGAAGCTTCATTCAACTCCCCCGTCCAACTGTTGCCAGTGACATTTTCCGCCAGTGACTTCCACGGGCCAGCTAAACCCCGGTTAACATGATATTTCCTTTGATCACTCACGTATTTCTCGCTTCGCCATTTCCCCAAGAACTCTGTCATTCCTTCCTGCCAGGGTGGAGATGGCCAACCCCCCCAAAAAAGCTATTTCAGGGCTGTTTCTTAGTGCATATATAACAGCAAAGCCTCAGCCCATCCGAAGACAGGATAATAACCTTAATTTGCCGCAAGTTTGTAAAAAAATGTGGCTGTGTTTCAAAATCAGACCCCGAAGCGGTTTGAAGTTTTCTCCGAACGTTTCGCTGCTGGACAACTGGAGCATTTCATTTGCATGAAACAATTTCTGTTTGCTTCAGTTTTCCCTGCCTTCAAATTCTGTATTGCGAGATGCAATCAGAGGAGTGAAAATAAAGCAATTAAAGAAATCGCATGGGATTTCACAGACGGCCATTGATACTAATCAGTTTCAAGAGGGTCTTCGCACCCAACCTGCACAATATTTGACTTTCTAAAGTGGGTTCTGGGGTGGTTTTGGGTTTTTTTCTTTTTTTTCCTAAGGAGTTGGAGCCTGGGTCTGTCTGAATTTGCACACAAAGGATGACACCGATGCTCTTGAGATCCTCGGAAGCAGCAAGCGCTTGCATTGCCGAGTTCCGCGTGAAACCACTTTTCCTATTCACGCAAGCTGGATTTATTCCTTGGAGCTCGAGGATCAGGTTTGGTCCTTACTCAGCCTCCCGCCCTTTCCTTGCTCATCGCTACCTTTATCTCCTCCTCCCAGAGCTCCCGTTTACACCGGGTAAACGCAGCCCGAATGACCTTCCCCCTCCTCTCCACGTAAGCAGCCGCCCCGGTAATCACAAAGCAGTTTATTTTTAATTGTGCTGAAACTAAATTGTTATTTAAACTTCAGATCTCGCTGTTCTCCCCCAAGACCCCTTTAATTTCTCCCAGACATTAATTATACTGAACCACAAAGCTGCAAAAAATCTCAGGCTGGCTGAAGAAAAAGCCCCTCCGGCCGGATCCTGATGTGAAATCAATGTAGCCGCCGGAGCTTTATCAATTTACACCCAAGCCGAGCTTTGGGCACGGGAACCGCGTGCCCATCTACAGCACCACGAGGACAATGCTTCCCAAAGGACCTAGATGATTTTAGGGGTCTCGTGCCCGTTTTTCCATACAATTCCGAGTCTAAGCTCCACTAACTTTTAACGAAGCCTTGTGGTCTGCCAAATCTCTTTGGAAATTTGGAGCGAAGCCTCCAGCCTGTCAGGCTGTTGTACCCCGGGTGTCTACACCCTTGCCCTTCCGCTTGTTCTCCCATTCATTTTTCCTTGCGGATGATGAGGACGCTGGAGTCGGCAAAGATTTATCTGGGCAGATTTGGCAGCGTTTTCATATTTATTTGGAACCGCACGATATAAATTGAATTGCGGGCTCCTTCCATCAGGACATATTAGCGGCTCACACAAGGATAATGCTTTTCTATTACATCTGTACACGGGGAAGCAGGACTTGCACCTCGCTTCATCATTTCAGATATGCTTTAGAGTTTCTGCTGCTGAATTACTTACTTAGTTGTTGGGTGGGCATTTTTTTTTTTTTTAAACACCCATCACGGTAGGTTGTGGCATTTTGGTGGCTGACTCGATAACCCTTAGGATATGAAAGGGAACATGAAAAGCGGAGAGAAAACACCGCTCTTCCTTCACCTCCCCATCACGGTTCAGCAGCAGATATAACTTGTAACGAATTGATTTGTCAGAAGAAGAGAGACAGCACACACTATTAAGAAATTATGAATTATTAGAGAGCTTTAAAAGTGGAAAAATTGATACCTATAAACCACGGGGAAAACACATTGCTAGAACTGGATGCCAAACCCCTTGGGATTTGCAACGCCTTTGCACAGCGCTACAACGCCGGTCCTGCGATGCTGCGTCCCGAGCTAAAAACCCCAGCGAGGATGGGGCCAGTCTCCATTTTTAAGCCCTGTTTCCACGCCAAACCGTCAAGAGGGATGCTCCGGCTCCGATTCCCTCCCGCTCATGACGGCTCTCCACAAATCAAAAGCATTCCCCATTTCTTCATCTCCTCTCCAAACTCCACGCTCCTTCTCATCTGCTCAGCCTCACAGGAAGCTCATTAAACAACTCATTGAAAGCTCCTGGAATGTAACGAGCAGTGGGAGGGTTTGGTGGGCTGGAGCCAGCAGGCAGACGGGGTTGTGCATCCCTGGGGTCTGTGCAGAGCTGAGGTGCTCGGGATGGCCCAAAAAACCCCCACATCTGGAAGTGGCCATCTCCTGCTCTGAGTGGTACGGAGCGGCTCGCATCCCTGGGCAGGCAGGTTTACTTATTCCTGCTGGTAGAGAGCAGGTTGCTTGGAAGAAAATAATAATAAAAAGAAAGCCGAGGAATGCAAGAGAGCAGGATGAAGCCCAGGGGAGCTGGGGCACTGCAGACAGATAAAGGCTCCTCCACCGAGAGCCTGAGCAAAGTGCAAACAAGCTGCAGGCATCACAGAGCTGCCTGTTCCCTGGATGCTCCCGCAGCTGCCTCCCACATCTCCCTGCTCTCTTTTAGCCACAATCCTGAAATCACCTCGTCTCAGCAGCTCTTTAGCCACAGGGGAGGTCAGTCCACCCTCGCCCCATCGTCCCACCGTGCACGGACATGCCATCGGCACGCAGCCCCTCCTGCTACCCAGCCAGGCGTCCAGCACTGCCTTTCCCAGCTCTGCCCAGAGATATGAGATTTTAACCCACTTCATTCACACAACATTAACCCCACCTCCACAATCCCTGGGAGAGACAGGAGTTTAGCCTAATATGTATTTAAAGATTGAACGTATGTATATATTTCCAAATATCTGCCACCCAGACACACAGCTAATCCACTTCCAGACATTTTACCAATTATCCCAGGGTCTTCTGCACAGCCCATTACCCCGTAGATGTCACTAAGTGCTGCATAAACAACCCTCTCCGCTGCGTGGCTGACACTTAAGTGGACGAGTGTAAGCGTGTTGCAGCAGGACAGCAAATGGAGCCATAACAGTCACAGCAGCGAGCTCCCCCCACGGCGAAAGCCATTATCGTCAGCACATCCGTGCCGCTTGCCCACCCAGAAATCGGCTGGGCTGGAAGAGCCACATCGGCGGAAAACTCCCCCCCCTTCGCGCCGCTGACGTCCTGCCCAGTGGGGTCAAGCAAAATTTGGGGTTTTCAGGAGGTTGATGACTCTGCGGAACTCACTCGGTGTGATGTCAGGGATCCAGCACGGCTGTCCGTGCGGAAAGCACCTTCCGTATATCCTTACACCACAATTAACCACGTGTCCCACACGTCTGTGCACGGGCTGGAGGCGAGCAGAGCTATAGCAAGGTCAGAAGGCAAGAGGAAAGCCTCGCAAAGGAAGGGCAACCAACGGGTTGATTTTGCCCCGTCCCTACCGAAAACAGGGTCCTGCTCATCACAGCAGCTCCAGGACGTGGGTTTCGAGCACAGGGAGTTTCTTTGCACGGAGGCAGAAGAGGATGGCGGGGACCACAGCCCCCTCTCCATCCACCTCTGGGTTTGCCCCGATGCGGTGGGTGACGGACGTGCCCCAGGACAGCCTGGCACCCTCCATCGTTTCCCGCAGCCCGAGCCGAGCCAGCACGCCCAATCCCCCGGGGCTCAGGGAAGCGTGGCACAGCCGGGCTGATAACCCTAATCCTCACAGTCTGCTTCACGCCACAGCCCTGCGGGAATCCCCGGAGCCCCAGTCTCCACCTCCTCTGCTCGGAGACACCGGGAAGCAATTCTCCTCTTAAACTGAGACCAGTCCGACCTAACTCTCCGGAAACTGGGCAGCAACTCGAGCTTCCCCGACAGCCCACCAAGCGCCTGCCCATCACCCAGCCCAGGCCGCCAGCTCCAAATGTCACCACGTGCTTTGCCCCTTTCCCTTCCCTCCTCCCTATTGTTTTTTAAAAGCAGCCAGACTTTTAATTAAAAAGGCAGAAATCAATTGCCCTCATCTCCCCATCAGAAGCTCCTCCGCATGCAAGGATTAAAGCCTGCTTCTACTTTAAGTCAATTAGAGATAAGGGGAAGCTGACATTTCTACAACCCGCCTTATCAAACCGCTTGAAAACTGCTCAGATTAAAATGTAAAAAGATTATTTCTTCAGCTCTTTCTGCCTCTTTTTTTTTTTTATTATTATTCATAAGAAACCCGACAATCGGTTGCCGAGAGTCTGAGATAGCCCTGCTCCGCCATGGCGTGGTTAGTAATTCTCAGCTCCACCCGGGACGGGTGTTGGCACGAGCATCCTGATGGGATGCTGCGATCCCCCGGCACCCCTAAAATGAGGGGCAGGAGGCAAAGAGACCTCACAACTGCAAAACTCAGTCCCCGTGAGCCACGTCCTGACTTCTCATCCGAGCCTCCCCGGGGGAAAGGGTCAAACCCCTGGTCTGGAGCAGATCCTAATGAGGCTCTGCTGAACCTAATTAGCTGCACGCAGGAGGAAGCTGGGATGCAAGCCTCAATGCCCTGCATCAGCTGCAGGCCAGGGACCAAACGTGAACCCAGAACAGGGTCTGAATGATAAATACAGCCGAGGACGGGGACAGGGACACTGCTGGCACGGTGCACGCTTTGTCAGCAGTGCCTGGGAGCCTCGGCCTCGGACCTGCATCTGCTCAGTGAAAATGCAACCCCTGCTCCGGGATTTACCTCCCTGCAATCAGCTGACTACTGACTGCCGAGACATTCCCGGGAGTGGGAGAAAATGGGGCTGGAGGTGGAAAAATAACTCAGCGTTGAGTAAGCTCTTTTGATGGGAAGGAGCTACCTGACGAGATGAAAACCGTGGCATCTCCCCTGTCCGTCCGTCCGTCCCACACCCATCAATCTGTATTATCCTCAAAATGCAGATTGAGGAAAGCAGAGAAAATATTAAAGTTTCAAATCAAAAATATACGGGGATCTTTCAGAAGCACACAAAATATTAGAGGCAAACTGCAACAGGAACAGAGGGATTTCACTGATGTTTTTCACATTAAAAAAAAGAAAAAAAAATCTCATTTCAGCACCAGCTGCAGGAAGCAGAAAGCTCTTTATCCCCCACCAAAGCAGCAGTGCCGCCCCCCAAAGCGGCCAAGACTAAAATCTCTATGTCACATTCCCCGGGCTGGCCCCATGCCCCCACCGCCTCTCGT
>NW_008795485.1:2168536-2179288 GCF_000699145.1 Aptenodytes forsteri
CGGAGCGGGAGATGGGAGTGGACAGAATGGCTTCCCTCCGGCACACACCAAAAAAAAAAAAGAGGGGGGGGGAAAAAAAGGGGGAATAAAAGGAAAAAAGAAAAAAAAAGGAAAAAAAAAAAAACCACAAAGGAAACAACTGATGGGAGGAAAGCGGGGGCGGAGGACAGGGACCGGGGGGCTGCCAAGGAGACGCGGCACGTGCTCTGCTTGCACCAATGCCTGCAAAACCACACTAAAGGCCAAAAAAAAAAAAAAAATAAATGGGGAGAAGCCCAGCATCGCCTCGCCATTTGGGGGAAAGCCGTTAGGTGTCTGGACGACCATAAACCAAGAGCAGGACTCGCGGGTCCTATTTCTGGCTCTGCCCTCCGCTGTATCCGTGCCTCAGTTTACTCATCGGCAGAGGAGGCGTAATCCTTACCACTGGCATAAGGATTTCATTAACTTCAACCCTTAAAGATTTATAAAGCACTTGTGAGAGCTCCTGCGTAGGAAATATGCCAGTGTCACTGAAAACGTCAACTGTAACATATTAAATCTCTCTCTTAAAAAAAAATAATAATATGAGATTACGTCCCAGGAGGAAGTTTTCCCACGAGACTTCTCTATTCTTATAAAAACGATCTAGCATCACTTAACGGCTCATAAATTCCATCTCACATTAAGCAGATATTAAACACGTATTTATAAAGGTTTAAACAGATCAGTTCGCTTAATTTTCAGTTCTCCTTTAGGCAAAAAATAGCTCATTTCAATCGTGAGAAAGTCCTGCTGTGCCTAACGGAGGAGGATCTGCATCAGACCAGACCCTGAGACCCCACGCAGGAGGGACCGGGGGACAGATGGGGACATTTCCTGAGGACACGCAAGGACCAGGCTCAGCGGCACTTTATGGGCCTCCAGGACAGCACCGACAGACAGGTTCATCACACAGAAATAGGAGATCCTGCACAGTTTGGTTCCGCATTCAGCTGCATGGACCAGATCTTTGACAAATTGCTGTCCATCCACCAAACTAAGTACATTATTCTTAATTACTTAATTATTTTTGGTTTGTGGGTTTTTTTTTAAAAACCAAGTCTTTGGTCAGTCCATTCTAACAGCCCATTCCAGCATCGAGTGGCAAAACGCAGTAAGATTGAATCCTGGAAAGGAGAAACTCTCTCCAAAGAGCATCTGGGCAACCACCCGCTGCATAAAATACATGAGCACAGGCACTAAAATTCCTCATGGTCAAAATGAGGCCAAATCCTGGCCTTCCATGAGATCTAGAAACATCATTTGAATGCCTTTACCTAAAGCAGCCTAAAAACATGTGTGTGTGTTCAACCAGACCTGTTTGTTGGGTCAGGCGCTGCTTTTTGCGTCCATCAGTGTGATTTTTAGAAGACAAACTCATGTAGGTCTAATGGAGAAGTTTTCCCTGTTTGTCTTAAAACAAGAGAAAGGCTGGGTTTGCTGAGAAAATCAAGGCTTTAAAGCTCGGTAAATAGCAGAGAAGTACACCCTAACCCAGGAAAAACAGCGCATTTGGAAGGGAAAGGGGGTCAAGGAGGAGCACCGCTCCCACGTCCAGGAGGTCTCCCTGTTGGGTGGCGAGCCTGAGCTGAATCCCTGAATATCGACAGCAGGAAGCTTTCATAGAATCATAGAATCATTGAGGTTGGAAAAGACCTCTAAGATCATCGAGTCCAACCATCGACCCAACACCACCAGGCCCACTAAACCATGTCCCTAAGCGCCTCATCTACACATCTTTTAAATACCTCCAGGGATGGGGACTCCACCACTTCCCTGGGCAGCCTGTTCCAATGTTTAACCACTCTTTCAGTAAAGACATTTTTCCTCACGTCCAATCTAAACCTCCCCTGGCGCAACTTGAGGCCATTCCAGAGAAGCTGGTCTGCTGGGGAGCAACGAAAGCGTAAGGACAGGGAGGAGAAATTAAATAAATTCCTTGGTCATCTTCACCCACAGCAGGCACGGGGGAGACGGCTGTCCCAGACTCGCCCCTTCTGCACATTGAAGGGCGATTATCATTGGCAGGATCAGAGCGGGAAGCAGAGAATTAAACGACAAGCCCTGGGACAGGTGGTGACATTGAGAAGGTGATCTCCAGCCGCAGGTTGTGCGGGAGCCTCGGCCGCCTTATTCCAACTAACACCTATCGTCTCCTCCTTGAAACCAACTGGTGGACCGAACGCCGAGACCCACAGCCAATGCTGTATCCATCCGAAAAAAAGCAAGGATGACAGACCAAGCAGGAGTCCTTGCAAAACACCCAGCAATTTGGCTGAGACGTGATGAGTAACCCTCAAGCCAGTTTTCTACACCTAATCCACTGACTGCTTCCAAGACGTCCACAAAAGGCTTTTAAAAAAAAAACAACAAACCAAAACCAACTCCATTATTATCGTATAAAGCAATCTATGCACATAATATTTCTCAAATGCTCTGTGCCTTCAGTCGAAAATTTCTAGGTTTGACAAAGATTGAATATGACCGTCTAGATGAGCATGATACAATAGGGTAAAACCAGACATCTTTATTCTCTGGAAAAAAAGTCAAAACACGTAAACTCTCTTTTATGGGAAATTCTGAGACTTTGAAATCTGGGGAAAAACCTGGGGCAAAACTCTGAAACTGTGAATTTCCTTCAACATCACAGAATAGTCCCAGGAACAGTCTTTTAACCTCGCTGAACGCTTTCATTTTGATGCCAATGGTTTTTTATTATATAAAATAAGACAAAGAGGCAAGGCTGGAACATAATACTCCAGCCTATGAAAATGATACCCATTGGTGACGCTCTGCAAAAGCTCCAGTGGATGCGACTTTACCAGATATTTGGATTTCACTGTAACTGGTGATGGAAAAGCCTTCCACCACAAACCTGCTGCCTAGTACTTCCCAGTCCTCAAAGAGGAGAAACAGAGGAGCCCCTCCAGGAAATTCAACAGGCGACACCGTGCAAAGGTACGAGATGAGACCCCTCTTTCTGCAAGGCACGATTAACCTCCCTGTCACTGGGTATCATTAAAAAGAAGAGCTTAAAAGGGGACCAAAAGGATGGAGGACTTATGTGAGCAATGAGAACTTGCATAGCTCCACGGCAGAATAAAACAAGCCCTCGTGCTTCAGGGTCGGAAAGAAACTTCTCCAAGCGGGATGTTACTCTGCAGCCACGCTCTGGGAAGCTTCTTGGCCCTTCCCCAGACTCCCACTTGTCAGAAAGAGGACAGGGGACATGCTGGCCCACTGATCCTACAAGCCCCACGCTAGTCCAAAGGCTGGGAGAACCGAAAAAGAAAGTGACAAAACCCTCGTGTTTCTGCGACAGGGTCACCGGCAGCGTGGCACTGACTTGTCCCTTTTAATGAGTGTTAACGCTCTCCTTTCATTTCAGCGGCCACGGGATGCCAACACATTTATCTGTTTTATGAGTCTCAGTTCAATTTCAAGAGACATTTCTTTGGACATCGAACATTGTAATTTGCACTAGCTCCCCATTGCGAACGGCTGAAGTTTGAAAAATCACCAAGTGAGCGATCAAACACGTTATAAAAATAGTCAGGCAAATGCACCACTATCTTCTCCTCAAGAGCCATTTATAGGGGCCAATCCAAAAGCCATTGAAGTCAATGGAAAGACTCCTGCAGAATTCAATGGGGTTTTGATCGAGTCCTTATTGTGCTATCCATAAGAAATAGGTCAGATATTTATATATAGACTTGAAATGTTGCGTGCCACCATGCTGGCAGCTTGCCTTTTTGAGTCACAGCGTAACTTTTTGCCGTACCTGCTGCAAACCTGAGTATATTTTGCAAGTCCATCTCCCTAACGTTTCCCGCCTTGGCACCGCTGCCACGTTAGCTTTCACCTCACTTCTGCTGCACGAAACCCATGCCAGCACGTTTCTTCCCTGACCCGATAATGGTTTCGTGTCCAGCTTGCGCTCCCTTTGCACAAGGGTAACTCAAACCTGCGGCAGAAAATTGCTCCTGGCATCCACCCGGAGGGAATAACAGAGGGTATGTAGCTAAGCAAGAGCCTGCGCCTTTTAATAACAGCCAGTTATTAAACCAACACACCTAAATGGGGGCAAACACTCTTGTGAGCACGAACCTATTTTGGTTTAAAAAGGGCTTGTTCCAGCTTAATCTTAAATATGTTCCCAATCAAGTTGAGCCGAAGTGGAGGCATTCCCCCTTACATGTTTTCCAGCTTAAATATATCAGGTTAAATTCATATTAAACCGCACGGGGAGACAAGTCTCGTGCTGTCGGCAAGACCTTCGTTACGCGCACCTTGAGAGCATGACTGCAAATTAACCACCTTAGTTTGCATGCAGTGTGTGCTATTTTGTGGTAACTTGGGAGGGGGCTCAGAGTAGGTTCGGTGAACGTTATTTCAATTGAACACGCAGGCTTCCAGAGAAATAATCGTTACTCGCTAACAAAGCTAGTTCCTTCAGTTCCAGTTTGAGTTTAGGTGAGGCTTTAGAGTCAGTATTTTCTGGGGCAAACTTCACCTTTATTCATATGATGCACCTACCATTTTTTTCAGCGCTGCGAAATAAATAAAAGCAAGCCTCAGCCCTACAAGCCATTGTTTATAAGCTTAAATTTATACAAGCGAGTCATCCCACTGAAAGTGGTAATACTTCTCATGTAGTCCAAGCGAAATACATGTCTGTGTACCAATTAGTGGACTGCAGTAGGTCTATTCGGTGTAGTTCCACATTAATTATTTATAACACTTGGCGATACACTAGTAAACGTACAGTAGCATCTCCTCTAAGAGTAATGAGACCTTAGTCCTGTGGAAACTCCCTGCAGCATCTGTTATTAAAACTTCATTGAAGTGAGAGAAGAAATGGATGTTTTTGCATCTGCAGCACGAGTAGCAAACTTCTACCGAGTCCAATTTAGCCTTTGTACGTTTTGGTCCTTTCAGTAAAAATCAATGGCGAGAAATAGCAACACAAAGGTTTTCACCAGACCTTTTATAAGAAAGACACTTTGGGAACGCGTGTCACTTTAATGACTCGTCATTTCAAGCAACCGAGGACCGGGGAGATGGGTGAGTGGCTCTGAGGTACACTAATGGAGCTTAAGGTAGGTGTTCTTGTAGGATCAATTTGACTGCAGATAAGTCTTGCTTCTTGGCATGGATTTGATGAATGCTGGGCATGGCTTAAAGATGAGATAATCTGCTCAATTTATTCTTATTATTTATTTGCTATCCTTGTGACAAAATGAATTATGGTTCTGCAGTGAGCCAGAAGCAGGGATAAAGTTACCATTGGGGAAGAATATGTCATTGTAATAGCATCTTTCTGTTTTTTTTTTTTCCCCCTGAATGAAATCAGTACACTGAAAAAATGCTTCGTGCATAACCTGGAGGAATCATTTCCAGACAGCAGAGGGGTAAACTGAGCCCTTTTCCTTCACTGTACAAACACAATTACTACCACAGCGGCTTAATACAATTGTTTATACAGATGCCTAGTGTCTTCAACAGTGAGAAAAATCCCCGTCTTCCTAGGAAGCGATGCGGGGCTCAGCAATCCTGTGCTAGAGGCGGGCTTGGGAAGCAGAGGGGTGGATAACAGGGCTGTGACCTGGGGGGTTTTGGTGATCCCCACTCGCCCCAGCCCAACGCAAACCCCTCCTTTACCCAAAGCCTGCAGCAACCTTGGGAAGAGCCTCCCGCGGCGCCAGCGCCCAGCTGCACCCAAGTCACGCTTGCCCGCGTTGCCAGCCAAGCCTGACGTGCAATCTGCGGCGGGTCTACCCGCCTTCCAGGAGAAGCGCCTGTGACCTGGGGGGTTTTGGTGATCCCCACTCGCCCCAGCCCAACGCAAACCCCTCCTTTACCCAAAGCCTGCAGCAACCTTGGGAAGAGCCTCCCGCGGCGCCAGCGCCCAGCTGCACCCAAGTCACGCTTGCCCGCGTTGCCAGCCAAGCCTGACGTGCAATCTGCGGCGGGTCTACCCGCCTTCCAGGAGAAGCGCCAGCAGCCCAGCGTTGCAGCCATTTCTCCTCAGCAGGTCGCTAGCTCCACGGGAGGGCTTTCGGGGGCTGGAACGAGGGCTGAGCAAACAGCCAGCGGTTCAGCTAATGTACCACCAACAAAAAATAATCACGTTTTCTTTACTTCATATGAAATACCACACCAGCCGCTTCAGCACCTTGCCGAGGAGACCCGTAGCTACCTTAGCACCAAGGTTTCGCCCATCGTGAGACAACCTGTATGGACACACACCTCTACCATCAGCAGACGATACCTCAACCCCTTGTGCATGAAGCAAGACGGTCACCTAGTCGGTATTTAACCAGCAGCCGGGACAGATAGTTTGAGGATGGGGTAGACTCACATTTAGCTCCCTCCTTGCAATTATTTGACGCAAGGCTTTGGGTCGACTGCCTCCATTCCTCAGCCCCCTAAGAGGGGGAATATTTCCCTGTGATACAGCTTGCTAACGTATAAACCCAGCGGTAGCAATAGTCTGATGTTCTACATACCACAGCCCATTAATTTACTATCAAATGGGTGTTACAAGGATAACCGCATTAATGATCAAGTCTTTGAACGTCTGATTGTTGGGTAGCCAAGGATGTGTCAAGGAACGCAACAGACAGGTACTTAAATCTGCTACCTACACGCAGCGCCGGGTATTAACCCTTCATCAATACTTTATGTTTATTTTCCCTCACATAAAGAAAGGGCACGAGCCTGTTGAAGAGCCGAGCTGCCAGAAGAACGCACAAGGTTAAAGCCCTGAAAAGCCCCGATCAAGGAGGCGACTGGATTACAGCCAAAGCTGCGGCGAATTTCTCTCTCTCTTCCCAGACAGGGATCTAAACACAAAGAAATAGGTTTGGGGGGAATTCCGCCTAATTCCATCAAATCCTTTTTGTCATTTCTTCACCATCCTTTAAACATCTGACAAGGCCAATCGACCGCGCCAGGCACAGAGGGAATCGCAGAGCCAGGGCTATAACTCTAAGTTCATTAAGCGTGAATTATTATTTGAGCCAGCCTCAATTTTCACCAGCAGAATTAGACATTCCTAAAATAATGTCCCTGACACGTAGAGAAAATGGGCTTTACGGCTCTCACCTTGAACTCCGCCAGAACTCCCACCTCATCTGTTACCCTTCCACGGGCAGGAGACGGAGCGCAGCGCCGCAGCTTCACGTTTAATTATGCCAGGTATTTAAGGGCTAATGTTCATAGAGGAGGAGTATACGAGGCAATAAATGGCTTTTGCGGGTGATTAAATGCCCAAGCAGAACAGAGGCACTTGATAAGCGCAAAGGCCATTTGCTCGATTATGCTCCCGACGCCGTGAACTTTATTCCCGCTTCCCGACAAGGAAGGAGAATATTCAACAAGCTGTAGACAGGGAAAGGAAAACATGAACGTACTGGATTTAATTTATTTTTTTTTTCCTCACCGCTCATTGAAGTTTGCTCTGCCCAAGTGCAACAACTTCAGAAGCTTAAACGACAGGTGAAATGTCACAAATCACCCGGATCAAGGAGGACCCCGGCCCAAACGTTTGCTGCAGGGAATATAAATCACGTTCCCCAACTACAGCTCCTTTCCACGGGGCGAACCCACGGAGCAAGGAGAATTCAAAGCGGCAACACAGTCCAGGACCCAGGCGGTTTGCAAGGTTTGGTGATGCTGTTGCTTCCCCTAAGGGCCAGTGAGCAGCGCGTGAGATGCCAAGGGCTCATGCCAGCCCTGGGGACAGTAAATGGGACCTGAACCACGGCAGCACCAGGTTTGGAGAAGCCTTGGACAGGGTGAAGTGGGGCTGTGCACCACGAAATGCCCCAATGGGTCTGGCTGAGCCTCTGCTGGCTTCATGAAATGGTTGTGGGGAGAAAAAAAGTCACCTTTAAGTCAAAAGAATTATTCTTATTAAGTACTTAAATTCAGTTTGGGGTTCTTTTTTATAATGTTGCATTGCAAAAGTCTTTTTTTTTTTTTTAATTTCTATTTTCTTGGAAATGGTGGGGAATCTCCAGGAACATCTTTGCATCAGCGCTTCCTTCCATTTTAGAGCTGCGGCCCACAGGCTGCAAAAGCAGCGCTTGAATACCAGTCTAGCCATATGTCCAGCAGCACAAGGAAGCTGTAACTCTATTTTGCATCGGGCCACTTCCACGCAGAGTGACTAAGGACATCAGCACCATTTGTTAGCAGGCAGATATTCGCTATTCCCTGCCCGCAACTAACCGAGAGCTCTTCCTTGCCATAAAATCGCACACAGAAGCCATCTCCTCAGCCTTTTAATTTCCTCACGTCTCTGCTGAGCCCAGAAACTTGCCCGTCTTCTGCCAGCAGCGCGTTTCAGAGCTGCCCCTCTGCAAGCCCCGGGGGATGCGCAGCTCACCGTGAAATCCCACCGCTCCGCTTCAGCGTGGACACATGGATAGAGCATCGCCCATCCCAGTATTTCTCCCCCTAGAATAAATCCTCCATATCCAGCAAATTTGCCCTGTTTTTTCCTTCCCCTTATTTAATAATGATATTTACCTCTCCAGAAGGACACGGCCATTGCCGCACACAAGACCGCAATCTAATTTATCCAGTTCCTTTTCGTAACTCCCAACGCTCCATTATTAGGGCAACTTTATATTTCTCTTGTAGTCAAAGGCCACAGCCCCGGTCACCCCGTGTTTCAGAGCATTAAGAAATAAGTTAAACAACAGTAGACCCCAGAGAAAATTTGAGGCCCTCTACTGTTAAGCTTTTGCTGCAATGAAAATTGATCTATTCGTCTTATTCTCCATTTCCCGTCAAGTAGACAGTTTCCAGCTCCTAACAAAGCTTGGCCATGCTCAGCTTTCATACCCACCGTCTCCTCGGTACAGGGTACAAAGCTTCAGGCTCTTCCAAGCTCAACTATCCAGCGTGCATAAAACATTCATAAAAAAAATTGTTAGGAAAAAAAGTAATAAAAAATGGTTTAATATAAAATTACTTAATGAAAAAGCACGTTAAGGTTCAAAGAGAGCACAGGCAGGTCTGTATTTTCCCTCTCCTCCTCCCATATGAGCCCCATCTACAAATAAAACCCAAAGATCATCACTACAACCTAATTTTCCTTCTGGATGGGAAAGGCGCATCCTAGAAAGGAGCATCCTATTTTGGTACGGACAGGAATGAAACAGTCCCCTCCAAGCAAAACATTCACGTTTCTTCTGACTTGCTTGCCCCCATCGCTGAGCTGTTTGTTGTTATTATTTGTTTCCTAGCTGCAGAAACAGATGTCTCTGTTGAAATCCCATCAGTTTGGGATGCGCTGCCAGCAGCGCCCAGCACCAGATGCTTCACGGAGGTGCAAAACCCCCTCCCAGGACCCACCCCGCTGCGCGTTGCTGCACTGGGTGATGCGTTTCTTCCGTGCCAAAGCCCAAAATCCTCCATCTCCTGACTCCTTGGCGAGCCAAAGAACTTGGCCACAGCCAGCTCGGGGGGCAAGGCAGGGAAAAACCCCACCTCCCTTCTCCGCGCTGCTGCCTCTCACGCTTTTTTCCCCCCCTTTCCCTGTTTCTCGTGCAGGGACCATGCAGGTCCCTGCCCCCAGGGACCGGCGATGAAACAGGCCATCGGTCCTTGTGCCACACGGCATCGCTGCAACGCGGGTGGCCCTGCAAGGAGAAAGAGCGCTTCCTCCCCAAAGCTCGAGGGAAAAGGGGGATGAGAAAAATAAAACTAAGCCCCTGGGAGAGCCTGTGGCAGCCGGGCTCCGTCACCCTGATCCCTGCCTGCCCCTTGCAGCCCCAGTCCTCAGGGGAAAACGGGGCTGCAGGCGCGTTGCTGTAGCATTGCAAATGCAGAGCACATGCAAATGCATCGCCCTGGCAGATTTGGGCAGGGGGATGGAGATAATCTGGGGGTTGGAGAGAGAAACGTGGAAATCCTCCACACACGAGCTGAACGTGGGGACTCCCCAACAGGGAGGTACTGCCTTGTCTCGACCACGAGAGATAAAACTCCCCTCTGCAGACCCGTCATAAGGAGACCTTCCGCTTGGTCATATGCAAGAGAAGAAAAACTAATTTAGTGAACAGAACAGCTTCTGTGATGCCGATATTACTATTTAATGGAAACGTGGAAATCTTCCACACACGAGCTGAACGTGGGGACTCCCCAACAGGGAGGTACTGCCTTGTCTTGACCACGAGAGATAAAACTCCCCTCTGCAGACCCGTCGTAAGGAGACCTTCCGCTTGGTCATATGCAAGAGAAGAAAAACTAATTTAGTGAACAGAACAGCTTCTGTGATGCCGATATTACTATTTAATTTCTACGACGGCAGAAACCACAGCTCTCTCCCCAGGCAGGACCCTGCTACGCTGGGTGCCGTTCAAAGACACGGGAGCAGACGGCTGCTAGGAAAGGGTGCTGGATATGGAGAAGAGGCGAATACCTTCGTATCGGTATTTCTGCTTTACTGAGAGAGAAACCAAAGCACGAGGAAACCGAGTGACTTGTGCCCATCACGTGGCCCCAAGACAGCAAGCGGAATATACCCCCTGAAAGCACACAGAGTAGGACCTACCGAAACACAGACACGCATCATTTAAAGCTTGCAACGGGTTCAGACAAAATTACCCCCAAGAGCCCAAAATTCAACCTGAGCATCCCCAACGCCTTGCACCCACCGCGTCGGCGTGGTCCAAAAAGCGGCGAGGGGTATTTTTTTTTTTTTTTTTTTTTTTTTTT